>NW_027281719.1:2500-110000 GCF_046629955.1 Centroberyx affinis
GAAACACAGTGTTACTGTGTGTGTGTGTGTGTGTGTGTGTGTGTGTGTGTGTGTGTGTGTGTATCCTGCTCCAGCTGACTGACCATCAGCTGGAGTCTAAACATCCAGCTGGCTGCTAAAACAGGGAAAGTAGCTGCTGGATTTTAGGATTTACCGACCCTGACTGATCACCTGCCTGAGGTGTGTGTGTCTAACCTGTGTGTGTGTGTGTGTGTGTGTGTGTGTGTGTGTGTGTGTGTGTGTGTCCAGCTGAAGCAGAAGACAGTGGAGTTGAGCAGATCCTGTCGGAGGCAGTATGAGCTGGAGCAGGAGCTGGCTTTCTACAAGATCGACGCCAAGTTCAGCCCTCTGCCCTACTGTCCACAGGTCACACACACACACACACACACACACACACACACACACACACACACACACACACACACACACACACACACCACACACACACACACACAGACATACACATACACACACACACACACCACACACACACAAACACACACCACACACACTGGAGCAGGAAGAGCAGGAGCAACAAGATTCATGAATGATGGAGCTGAAAGATATTGACAAAATATTTCACAGAATATTGCAATTGCGATTTAAACTGATTCATATCACAAGTTTTTCTTGTCATAAAGTTTTAAGAACTTTAAAAAAAAAAAAAGTGATTTAGTTAAAAAACAGATTTACTGAGTTTGAGTCTGAAGGTTTTGATTCTAAAACTGCACAAATCCAGTTTGGACCAAACTCTCTGAACAAATTAACTGCAGACTCTGAGATTTGGAAATTGCAGAAGATCATATTGCGATTTTGATAATTTATAGTTTTGATGAGTTACCGGCTGTAGTGGACGGCAGGTCTGGGGTCAGTCTGAGGATCTGAACGCTCCTCCTCTCTCCTCAGGACCAGCAGGCGGACGCTGAGGATTCTGTGGCTGAGAGTCCGTACATCGGCAAGGCTCGCCACACCAGGAACACCCCCGCCCCCGCCCCCACCCCCGCCCCCGCCTCCCCTCCTGACCCCGCCCCCACCCCCGCCCCCGCCTCCCCTCCTGACCCCGCCCCCACCCCCGCCCCCGCCTCCCCTCCTGCCCCCGCCCCCGCCTCCCCTCCTGCCCCCGCCCCCGCCTCCCCTCCTGCCCCCGCCCCCGCCTCCCCTCCCGCCCCCGCCCCCACCTCCCCTCCTGCCCCCGCCCCCGCCTCCCCTCCTGCCCCCGCCCCTGCCCCCTCCTCCCCTCCTGCCCCCGCCCCCTCCCCCTCCCCCGCCCCTGCTCCCTCCCCCCTGCAGACCCAGCAGGCTGCAGACAGGCAGGCCGACCCGGAGCCGTCACGCCCCCTGTTGGAGGTCAGAGGTGAGGATGTTAAATCCACCAGATTCTTGTTTCTCCTTTTTTTGCCAGCCGTTGTTTTGGTGTTGAAGTCACAGGAAGCGAGATCAGTGTGTCAGCAGCTAGCTTTGGGTTTAACTCTAACTAACCCTAACCCTATCTCTGGCTTTTCGGTCTCACGAAGGTGGTTCACTTTTAACCGGGGTAGATCACCATGGTAACCTGCTGCACGGCTAACCTGCTCCAGAGCAGCTTCAGTTCAGGCTGTTTGATCAAAGCGTGTGAAAGGCCTCCTGACCAATCAGCTCTCTGGAAACAGGGAGTCACTATTCCTACAGGATCCCCATATGGACAAATATACTGCATTCAAATGAAAATGACAAGTAATAAAGGAAACTGTTGTCTAATTATTGAATGAACAGACAGTTGAAGAGCTGTCTGCAGTTTACAGACCAGAATCACTTTGCTTTCCATGATAGTTTATTATATCAGAGATATAGCAGGTAGCTGACTTAAGTGACCATATTATTAATGAATGAAAGTTACTGTTGCATATTAATTGCGCTGCATTTTTTTCATTGGATTCCCAACAGTGTTTGGTTCAATGTAGGCGTTGCATTCATATTCCACAATGCAACGGCCATGAGGCCTGGCTGACAGGTGAACCCTGGCTGACAGGTGAACCCTGACTGACAGGTGAACCCTGACTGACAGGTGAACCCTGGCTGACAGAGCCGGTTGATCACCAGCAGTGAGACGGTTATCAGGACCATGTGAGGTTTAGGCTGACTCAGCGATAGCCTGGCTGTGTTGAACTGGCTTCAGAGACCGGCCTCTGGTCCAACACACTGTGATCATAAAAACACTCAGTGTAGACTGTGGCTTCTTCATATTTCTTCTGCCTTCTTATATTTATTCCAAACAAACCGCTGGCGCTTCTGTAAACTAAACGCATCACTTCCTGTGCAGCAGAGGATTTTCCCGCCTCACAGGTGTTTAGAACAGGAATGTAAAAGGTTTTCATGAACTGGATCAAAACTGTTTTGTATCAGTCAGACAGTGAGGAGCAAAACAGATATTATTTATATGAAAATGTTGCAGATTACTACTTTAACAGAGTTTGGTGGAGTCTTGTTTTATGAAAGTAAAACATCAGAGAAGGAAACTGACTTTTCTGGCTGGTAAATCACATTAATATCAAACATTTAATATCTGTTTGATGGAAATTTTATCCAAAATGTCTTCCAGTAATATTTAGTTAGTGACCAGACACCAACACATTTCAGCAGCCAACTAGATGTTTGGACTGGACTGTCAGCTAATATCACTGTATGACCGAACCACTGCAGCTCAACATTATTCTGCACTGCAACTAATATCACAATGTGAGAAATTATATAAGAAAGGATCTACAACTTCATAAACTGTGTATTCATAGTATTCTGTTCCATCAGCACACGGTCATGTTGGAGGGAAAATAACAGCTGATTGTAATAAATTAACAGGTGATTATAATCAAGGGATCATGGGAATACTATGAATTTGGACTAAACATCATAACTTCTCTCGGCTCTCTCTTTCATTTCCAAACTTTGTAAAGCTTGGAAATTGTCAAATTGAATTTCCAAACTTTTCCAGACCGTGTAGAAAGCTGCTAAAGTCTCCTGCAGGCGGGAGACGAGGTGGCCGAGTGGTTAAGGTGATGGACTGCTAATCCATTGTGCTCTGCACGCGTGGGTTCGAATCCCATCCTCGTCGGGGCGGACAGGTTTTAGTCTGTCCTGCTGGTAGGACAGAGCGTCCCGGGACCCAAAGGTCAAAGGTTAGGGCTCTAAAACAAACAATGTCAGTGTTAATCTTGTCACGAAATTCATGACTCAGATGTTCATGGAGGAAGGCTGTGACGGGTCAACAGCCTGTCCCATGAGGAGATTATAAATACTTATATTTCATCATAGTACTGACAAACACAGCAGGTCAGATTCTGTCCTCAGCTGCTTTGAAACATCTGAAGGTTTATTGATCCAGCTGAAGTTCCTGGATATTTAAATCTACCGTACAATATCACATATTGTTTTATTAGCTGTACTTGACTGATTACATTTAATGTTTCGGACAATTTTCTCACAACAAATGACATTTTCATTTCATTTTACAAGGTTGAAATGTTTAAAATGTAATCTACACTAAAAGAATGCTGATATTTTTTATTCTAAGGTTGAAGTGTTGAAGTGGATTTATTTGTGTTAACTATGATGTAATTACTTCAGTTGACTGTAATCTTTGGCCATTTTAGTCGGTAAATAATTGACTCCATGTAATCAATATGCCATGACTAACATCTGACTAAATTTAAAGGCTATTTTCGCCAAAAGAACTGAAACTGTTTAACTAATTTAAAAATGCTTTGAAAATGTCCAATGCCCAATGTGTCCTTGAGCAAAACACTGAACCCCTCCTGACCTCTGACCTCTGACCTTTGACCTCTGACCTCTGTGTGATGCGGCTGAGAGACAGTCAGGCAGGAGACGAGGTGGCCGAGTGGTTAAGGCGATGGACTGCTAATCCATTGTGCTCTGCACGCGTGGGTTCGAATCCCATCCTCGTCGGGGCAGACAGGTTTTAGTCACTCTCATCCTGTTGTGTGTGTGTGTCTCTCTCTCTGTCTCTGTGTGTGTCTCTCTGTCTCTGTGTGTGTGTGTGTTTGTGTGTCTCTCTCTCTGTCTCTGTGTGTGTGTGTTTGTGTGTCTCTCTGTGTGTGTGTGTGTGCAGCAGAAGCTCGTCTCCTCCAGTTAACCAGTCAGATCCAGCAGGCAGAGCAGCAGCTGGCAGCAGAACTCACACTGCTGGAGGAGACCAAGACACACAGACAGGTAACACAGAGAGAGAGAGAGACACACACACACACAGACAGGTAACACAGAGAGAGAGACACACACACACACAGACAGGTAACACAGAGAGAGAGACACACACACAGAGAGAGAGACACACACACACACAGACAGGTAACACAGAGAGAGAGACACACACACAGAGAGAGAGACACACACACACACAGACAGGTAACACAGAGAGAGAGACACACACACAGAGAGAGAGACACACACACACACAGACACACACAGACAGAGAGAGACACACAGGTAACACAAATGCACAGACATAAACATATGCGGACATATTTACATGTTTGTCCCTTTGTGTGTGTCTGTCTGTGTGTGTGTCTGTGTGTGTCTGTCTGTCTGTGTGTGTGTGTCTGTGTCTGTGTGTGTGTGTGTGTGTGTGTGTGTGTGTGTCTCTGCAGCAGGAGGCGCTGTCTCGTCTCCTCAGTAAACTCTCCCTGCTGGAGGAGCTGAGCGGAGAGACAGACGAGACCCACAGACAGATCAACAGACAGACAGAGGAGAGCAGGAAGACAGAGGGAGAGACAGAACTGCTACAGACACAGCTACAGACGCTGGAGCCCAGAGACCCCAAACATGTCAGTACTTTAAGTTATTAATACACAACTACAGACCCCAAACATGTCAGTACTTTAAGTTATTAATACACAACTACTGACCCCAAACATGTCAGTACTTTAAGTTATTAATACACAACTACAGACACAACTACAGACCCCAAACATGTCAGTACTTTAAGTTATTAATACACAACTACAGACCCCAAACATGTCAGTGCTTTAAGTTATTAATACACAACTACAGACACAACTACTGACCCCAAACATGTCAGTACTTTAAGTTATTAATACACAACTACAGACACAACTACTGACCCCAAACATGTCAGTACTTTAAGTTATTAATACACAACTACTGACCCCAAACATGTCAGTACTTTAAGTTATTAATACACAACTACAGACACAACTACAGACCCCAAACATGTCAGTACTTTAAGTTATTAATACACAACTACAGACACAACTACAGACCCCAAACATGTCAGTACTTTAAGTTATTAATACACAACTACAGACCCCAAACATGTCAGTGCTTTAAGTTATTAATACACAACTATTAATACACAACTATTAATACACAACTATTAATACACAACTACAGACACAACTACAGACCCCAAACATGTCAGTACTTTAAGTTATTAATACACAACTACAGACACAGCTACAGACACAAACATGTCAGTACATTATATTATTAATACACAGCTACAGACAGATTTGTGCTGCAGTATAAACACATTTCACAACATAAACCGGTGACTCGCACATCTGCATAAGAGTTTATTCAAGATCCATTAAAACAGGCTTATGTGTCCATCAAGTCCATGTGGTTTACAATAATATATAATATCATCAATATCAATATATAATATCATCAATATCTATATATAATATCATCAATATCAATATATAATATCATCAATATCTATATATAATATCATATACATCAACAGTCCCGACAAGACTGAACTATGTCATGAGCATCACAGGAGCAGTAGACTCAGTGACATCACCTTCACCAGTATAACAGACAGCACATCAACATTAACCATGCAACAGTATCAGTGCATTATCCTCATCAATCAAGATGATCAGATTGAAAAAGAATCAGTGAGCGCTAACGTTTACGTTTGGTTTGTGATTTACTGAAGTGCTGAAATGGACAAGAGAGCCGAGAAGTGAAGAAGAGTGAGGAGTGAGACAGCAGGTCGTACAGAGAGACTCCTGCTCTCGGGCTGTACTCGCAATTAAAACATTTTATTGAAAAATAGCAGCGTTTCGGTTCAGAGAACTTATTGTTTCCTGGAGTCGCCGGCGGATAACGCGAATGCCAAACTGCAGGAGGAAGACCGCGAAGCCGACGGATGAGGAAGAGAGGAAGATGATGCCAGGTGAGTTAGCACCAGCAGAGGAAGAGAGCGTGAGCACATCTGATACGAACACCGACTACGATATGAAGGTTCGTAACGTCGTCATGGATACAGGCACAGAGCATCGACCGGTGTTTTGAACAGAACGGGAAGCGACACTCAAATTTTGGCCTTCTTGACCCACAAAACTCCACGACACTGAGGTGTGACAGCAGAGCTGCTGGGACGGGTTCAAGTTATTTTGGATGAATTTGAGTTTAGAACCTGCACAGAAGACTCAGAGGATGGAAAGGGACCAACAGGATGAATGGGGCCTCCTGAGCAGGTCAGGATCATCATGTAAGAAATTACTGACCTGTTGCTGTCAGGTCCTTCATGGATACTACTTTCCTTTGTTCATAGATTTTAGAAGGAATGTTGGATTGGTTTTCAGAAAGTAAGAGAGTGGTGCTGAGTAGGAAGCAACAAGGAGGGGAAGAGATGAAAACGACCTTTGGAAGGAGTGTTGGAGGGAGGAACCAGCCTGACTCTGTACAGGGGAATTAGCTCAAATGGTAGAGCGCTCGCTTAGCATGCGAGAGGTAGCGGGATCGATGTCCGCATTCTCCAAAGCCTTTAGCTTCCTCTGTTAAGGCTTGGATATGCTTCATCAGAAGTGCTTCTGAGGCCTGCCCGAAACAAACTTCTGAAAGTCCTGGGGCCTCATTTATAAAACTGTGCATGGTTCCACACTAAAAGGTGACGTGCGCACAAAAGAGGAAAAGTACATACGTACAAAAATAATCTGATTTATAAAACGCACACCTGCAAATGTTGAAATGTTGCGCACATGCACAAGCCTAAGGCTCCGCCCCTTAACTCCCACAATTAACCATAGATGGTCAATGAAACGCCCTGAATGAAAACTGATGTGTATGTAAATATGTTTGTCATTCCATTCTCTGTGTGAGAAAATGGCAAAGCCGGACCAGACGGAAAAGAGAAATGTCCCCGATGGCCTCAGTTTGGTGTCACCAACCAGAAAGTGAGTGGCAAAATGTCACAGTAGCAGTTAATGCTGCAGCTCAGAGAGCCAGACCCTTTATAAAATGAAAAATAAAAAAGAAATTTCAAGGTTGACGCCAAGAAGCGCTTTGCTGTGCAGTGACAGTGTGTCACACCGGAGCTCTCTCCACTTGATGAACGTTACACCTCGATAACGGGGAAACCCTATTTAGTGGCATTGTGCCAGAAACACAGCGTGAGAATGACTTAAAGTTAGAGAGGAAGATGAGATGCTGCGACTGACCCATCGTAACCCATCGGTATCGTTAATGTGCCTTTTGTTTTTGGAAAGAGTGAACGTAACCATGCACTCAACATTTCACATTAATTCGATGTGAATAAAAAACGCATAGACAAGTTCTGTATTCTTGTTTTCTGACTCGGGGGATCAGACAGTGTGCGACCGCGGTGAAGAGGAGGATGAAGAGGAGGATGAAGAGGACGCTGCGCCTGCACCGGCGTCATAATGCATCAGTATTTATTACCTCGAGACATCCAGTCCAATTGCCTAACACCTTGAATTTGTCGGATTTAATTGTGACAAACTGGGTCTCTGCTAAAAGACTGTAATGCACTTACTTGAGACTAATTCACACCATGTCAGCCTATAATGACATATTTTGGACAAATGATCGGCTTTGAAACTAAAGCAACAAAAACACTATTTAGTTGTAGCCTATAGATGTTCTTCTGACACAGAATGTTATTATTAGAGGGGTTTCTAAGTTGATGTGGAGTCGGCCTGGAAATGAACTGAGTGTAAAGGCCATTTTTTGCTTTATTTTACTGCTTTGCCATGTCGGTCGCCGTTTCCCACTGTCTCCCAAATGTGTGCACGCATGGGTCAAAGTTTCCGTGGCGGTGCGCACATTTTCACGCAAAGTTTGTTTTTATAAATCAGAAAATCTGCGTGAAAAGTGGCGCACGCAATTTTCAGGCCGGTTTTGTGAGCATGCAATGTTTTATAAATGAGGCCCCTGAACCTTCATGGTTTTTCAGAGCATTACGATATGTAGGAGGTGCTGCAGGCTGTCCGTCAAACAAGAGGGTGGGGTAGTAAACAGGAACTATCTAGTCATTATTTGTAGCGCACCGCCACAATATCAACACAGGCCGCCACAAAATGAATAGTTGATCAGTATATAGAAATCGATCTAAAGTGATCTGTAACGCTGCGCATCGTGTAATGTTCTCTGACCAGCAGACCTGTTGATTTGCACTCACTGTGAAACCCTCTCAGAACATAAAACAACCTTTAGTTGTGTTCCTGACCAGAGGAGGTAATGTGTGAATTCAAGAACTAAACAAGCTGGATGGACAAACTACCATAAATGTGAGTGAGAGGTGTGAAGTGGTCAGTCACTAGAATCCATGGGTTTTGCAGTGTTTGTCTGCAGCTCTCTACTTCACACCTCTCATTCACATCTACAGAAAGTGATCCAGGAAGTGTCCAGGCAGGTCTGTGTTACTTTTCCATCCAGACAGTAGTCAGTGTCAGGAGACGAGGTGGCCGAGTGGTTAAGGCGATGGACTGCTAATCCATTGTGCTCTGCACGCGTGGGTTCGAATCCCATCCTCGTCGGAACAGTTAGACTTTAGTCTGGCCCAGTGTTGGCAAGGTTCTGTCCCACAAACATCCAATATGTCCTTGACCAAAATACCAAACCCTGTGCAGTTCTGTGACCTCTGACCCCTCTGCTGAAATGTGTGGGGAGAAAGTGATTTTTAAATGTAGACGGTAATATGATGAGTAAATGCTACTGAAGATTCTGATTTTCTTCAAATGATGAAAAATTTGATATGAGCTTTGTCAAACTATACAACCTGTATTACTGAAAATTACCAAACGAAGGGCAGTTGTATCCATGTTTAATGGTTTGAATGAAAAGTGAATTAATTCCAGGCCAGTTTATCACACTCAAAAGTGACGTGTAAAATGCTGGTAAATTGTGCATCAAACCGAGCATTTTTATGTGATTTTTCTTGGTCTGTACACCTAAATAGTTTGTATTTTTTCAAAAGTGTCAAATTTACTGCTTTTCATTTTAAAAGCCGAATTTCTGAACTGGAACTGTTCTCTCTTGATGCAGCTCTTTTCCACTTCACACCTCTCATTCACATCTATGGAAACTGGTCTATCCAGCTGTGTGGAGGAAGGGTCTATTCTTGAAGGAAACTCATGTCCTACTCTTCTCAAGTCAACACAGCCAGCTCACAGAGGAGAGTAAAAGCAGTGGAGAATGCGGGCATCGATCCCGCTACCTCTCGCATGCTAAGCGAGCGCTCTACCATTTGAGCTAATTCCCCTCTGACTTTAAGGTTTGGTTTCTTCTGACCTGACCTGACCTGAACCCCCTCCCTTCTCCTTCCAAAGTGTCTTCACATGTCTTCCCCTCCTTGTTCCTATTTTTAACCTCTCTACCCTTCCTGTCAGCACCACTCTCTTACTTCCTCTAAAGTTTACAACTTAATGTCCAAAATACTTATGACATATTTCTAACATCTATAAACAATGAAAAGTACATTCTATGCTCCACATCATCATTTTCAATAACTAATTTCCCCCTTTTGCAAAGTTAAAAACTGAGAATTGGGGATAAGTCCTGCCCGTGGTGACAGCAGCCCCGTGAATCGGAGCTGGTGTTGAAAATGTCTGTGTATCAGAACGGAACAACTTTGTCCTGCGCTTTCTAAAACCAGGAAACTAATTAGTTTCCAGACTTCTGTAGGATCCCTGGCTTCTTGTCAGGCACTTCAAGTCATAATGAGCCACAAACAAACACTCACTGATTCTGGTGATTGGCCACTTCACACCTCTCATTCACATCAATGGCAGTTTGTCCATTCAGCTGGGTGTACAAGGCTCTGTTTTTGAATTCACTCATTACTTCCTCTGGTCAAGAACACAACTAACCCAGAGGAAACTAAAGGCTGTGGAGAATGCGGGCATCGATCCCGCTACCTCTCGCATGCTAAGCGAGCGCTCTACCATTTGAGCTAATTCCCCTGTACAGAGTGAGTCTGGTTCCTGATCTGCCTCCCTCCAACACTCCTTCCAAAGGTCGTTTTCATTTCCTCTTCTCCTTGCTGCTTCCTACTGCGCACCACTCTCTTACTTCCTGAAAACCTAGTCCAACATTCCTTCTATTCCTTCCATCTATGAACAAACAAAAGTAGATTCGGGTAATTTCACTTCATTTTGTGATCAGATAATACTACTCAAGTAATTTTCCTTTTCGTAACTTAAAATATTGGGAGCTGGGATAAAACAAATCACTTCTACTAGAAATTCAACCATTTTACCACAGCTAAACATCCCTTTAAAATTACTTCTAAACTGTAGTCTTTTTCCTGGTGAACACAACCTCTTTGTTTTTAGTCATAGTTCACCTCCCATTCACATGTACGGAAAGTGATCCAGAAAGAGTCCAGGCTGGAGTGTCTTACTTTTCCATCCTCAGAGCAATCAGTGTCAGGAGACGAGGTGGCACAACACAACCTCCTTTGTTTTTAGTAATCGTTCACTTCACACCTCCCATTCACATCTATGGAAAGTGATCCAGGAAGTGTCCAGGCAGGAGTGTTTGACATTTCCATCAAACTGGTGTCAGGAGACGAGGTGGCCGAGTGGTTAAGGCGATGGACTGCTAATCCATTGTGCTCTGCACGCGTGGGTTCGAATCCCATCCTCGTCGGAACAGTTAGACTTTAGTCTGGCCCAGTGTTGGCAAGGTTCTGTCCCACAAACATCCAATATGTCCTTGACCAAAATACCAAACCCTGGGTGCATTCCATTTGGTAACGATTTCTCCTCGTCTCCTCGCCTCGCGTCTCTTCCTCGACTCCTCGGTCAAAGGTCACGGAGGAAACGAGGAGGAGATGTGAGGAGGCGAGTGAACCTGGCTTGTCAATTGAAACGTCCTCACTCCGCCATATTGAACTGACGTGTGAAGCGCTGCGTTGAGGCTCCTCCCACACAGGATGACAGCTGTCTAAATTATTCTAAGGCTCATGTTTTATCCACATAAAAACGTTTAACAAAGTTCAGATTAAAGTTTAATTCATCTAAATTATGCCAGCCTATAGTGAGCCTTGTCTACCTCAAAAAAGGTAGAACAAAAAATCCCTAATGCCTAAAAAGCATTTCTGTTTTTATTCAGTTTTTTTTTGTTATTCTGTTTGCTGTATGCTACATTTTAATTTTGTGAAGCACTTGTAGCACTGATAAGAAAGGTGCGATACAAATTGTCCAACTTTTATCCTTTATGCGACTTGGATTAGACAACGATCATGTGGCTGTTTGACACTCACTGGCAATGAACCAAAGTGCTTTCTTTTTATTCCTAAATAAATAAATAAATTCCCAAATAACCATAGATCTAGCTGTAAGAGCAAAATGTGCGATTTAAAACAAGGAAATGCTGTTAATGTTTAGTAAGAATTTATTCTCCAGAAGAGAAATTCCATGGCAACACACACAAACACAATTCATAAGCATGATGAACACTGAATGAGAGAAACATCAAACAAACGCAGCAAACCAGCTGGTGATCCAGAGAAGACACAGAAGTGATTCCAGCAAAAGACAAACATGCCGGCCTTTATGATGAAAATATGTGCTGTCATGGCAACGGTCATTACGCACCGTGACCAAGGTTATGAATATGGTGAGAATGGAAACAGAGGAAGGCTACGCCTAAAAGGCAGAGAAATTAGAATTTTATTTATTTTTTTACATTAAAAAAATAAAATAAAACTGTCTCTAATATAGTTGAAAATCGCTCCGTCTGCTGCTCAGCCCGTGCGTCCTCGGTCACTTCCCGGAGAAACCCCAGCAGCTCCCTCTGCTCTTCACCTCTTGGCTGCCGGGGGACCCGAGGTCAGAGGTCAGAGGTCACACATGGGAGCGGGCAGCAGCATCTGATGGCCCCGGTTGCTCGTCAGGGGGACTGGGATCGGGGCTGGATGGGGAGCGCACAGCGGCTGACTCCGGCTGCTGGTCCACATGAGTCTGTTAAAGTGGGAGGGAGCGCCGACGGCCTCCCGCCGGTAGCCTCATGCAGGAGGGAGAACCGGGGCCAGCTGCAGCCGTTTGCTCCCCATCCTCAGACCCAGAGCCCGTTGCTGGTGACTTGAGGTCCTATTAGAAAGAGACGCGCATGGTAAAAGAGACGCATGTGTGCATTTATAGGCTATTTCTATATGTCCTAATGAACGGATTTCATTTAGGCTTATTAGACCATGGAATGTCATTCATATTAATGATAAATCCTATAAAATAACTCCATAGCCTATAAAATTCACGTTACTTGCCCCCCACTCACCCCACTATGCGCTGGAGGATCAGCTGGCCGTCTCCTCTGTGTCTATAATCACATTCAAGCCTTAAGATCATTTCCTGATGCCTATTTGGGAAAAGTTTGACATCCTACAACTACAGCAGATCTGTCAGTATATGAACATTTAAGTATACCCCTTCATTAACAAATGTTAGGCTAACATTTAAAACCTCTGCTATTTCTGTTTGAAAAATATATAACAAGTTGGTGCTACTTACTTACCTTGCGAGGCAGCTGGATTCGCGGAATCATCTGGCAAGTCAGGTTAGCTACTTACACCTGTGGATTTTTTTTCTGCCAATGTCCGCACGTTTTCTGATGGTATGGAGGAGGGCTTATATCCACACGTGCCAATAGTTAATTGACTTCATTCATTATTTCCGCATCGAGGATACACCTGAGTATCCTCCGACCACGCCTTATTGGAGGACGGAGGCGAGGAGACTTGAAGGATCCTTCATGTGTCTTTTAACCAATTGGAACATCCTTAATGATGGCGGCTCATTTTTGGATGCCGGGTCAGCGAGGAGACGAGGTCGCGAGGACGGAGGAGGAGACACAATACAATGCACCCGAGGAGACATGAAGGATCCTTCATGCGTTTTTTGACCAATTGGAACGTCCTTCATGATGGCGGCTCATTTTTGGATGCCGAGTCAGCGAGGAGACGAGGCCGCGAGGACGGAGGAGAGGACGCATTTTGGCCAAATGGAATGCACCCCCTGTGTTGTCTGTGACCTCTGACCCCTCTGCTGAAATGTGTGGGGAGAAAGTGATTTTTAAATGTAGACGGTAATTTGATGAGTAAATGCTACTGAAAATTCTGATTTTCTTCAAATGATGAAAAATTTGATATGAGCTTTGTCAAACTATACAACCTGTATTACTGAAAATTACCAGATGAAGGGCAGTTGTATCCATGTTTAATGGTTTGAATGACAAATGAATGAATTCCAGGCCAGTTTATTTTTAGTAATCGTTCACTTCACACCTCCCATTCACATCTATGGAAAGTGATCCATTTCCATCCAATTGGTGTCAGGAGACGAGGTGGCCGAGTGGTTAAGGCGATGGACTGCTAATCCATTGTGCTCTGCGCGCGTGGGTTCGAATCCCATCCTCGTCGAAACAGCTCACCTTTAGTTTGGCCTGCTGTGTGGGAAGGTTTGGTCTACACCAAACACCACCCATGTCCTTAGTATAGTACTGTGACCTCTGACCCCTCTGCTGAAATGAGGGTTTTTACGTGTTGAGAGAAACTCGTTTTTAAATGTAGTCGGTAATATGGTGAGTCAAGATTCAGATTTTCTTCAAATGATGAAAAAAACTTGGTATGAGGTTTGTCAAACTATAAAACCTGGCCTGGAAGCGACTGAGAATTAGAAAATGACGGGCAGTTGTATCCACTTTTAATGATTTGAATGAAAAGTGAATTAATTCCAGTTTAAGCCCAGTTTAAAATAAATTGTAAAGTGAAATGTGTAATATCCCTTTAAAGTGATGTCTGTGGAAACCTGTTTATCCAGCTGTGTGGAGGAAGGGTCTACTCTTGAACGAAACTCAGGACCTACTCTTCTCAAGTCAACCCAGCCAGCTCACAGAGGAGAGCAAAACCAGTGGAGAATGCGGGCATCGATCCCGCTACCTCTCACATGCTAAGCGAGCGCTCTACCATTTGAGCTAATTCCCCCTTACAGACTCAGCTGGTCTGTTCTCATCTACCTCCTCCTCCTCCCTCCTCCCGCCTCCCTCCTATCCAATCAAAGTTCATTCTTGTCTCCTCCCTCCTTCCCCTCCATGCTCCTATTTCAGAGAGGAGATTCATGTTTCTGAAGGAGGTGGTTCATGTGGGGGAAGAGAACCTCTGCTGCTCTGGGTTCCTATATATGTTCCAGTTATCATTTAAAGACTTTTTGTAGACCTCAATTTCTTGACTTAATTTGAAGATTACCACAATATCATAATAATGGGATCCAGAACAACATTTGATCTGCTGCAGGATCATTGAGCCGGTCGGTCCACCGGTTCCTCCATCAGAACGCATCGAAGCAGACCGGACAAGCTGCCAGCTGCAGAACAGAGTTAAGGAAACTCTACATCATTATTAATTCACAAAACACGTTGCCAACGCCGTTTTTCGAAAAAATGCTTTATCAACAAATCCACCTCAAGCAAACGTAAAAACTTTTTTGCGATATTTGGGGAGTTTTTTTTTTTTATTTGGTGTTTCCATTCAGCTTATTTCCATTTGAAACTCTGTTCAGCTTATTTCCATTTCAAATTCTGCATAAATCGGCTTGATGGAAACGCACCTATTTTGGCCGCAGCCACATTTTTGGCAGTTTGTGAACAAAGAAAAGTAGATCCGACTAATATCATTCATTCTGTGATCAGATAATACTACAAGTAATTTTCCCTTTCGTAACTTCAAATATTGAGAGCTGGGACACAACCAATCACTTTTACTTGAAATTCAACCAATTTACCACAGCTAAACATCCCTTTAAACTGATGTTAATGTATACATTTCTAAACTGTCTAAGTAGTCTTTTTCCTGGTGAACACAACCTCCTTTGTTTTTAGTAATCGTTCACTTCACACCTCCCATTCACATCTATGGAAAATGATCCAGGAAGTGTCCAGGCAGGAGTGTTGTGTGTAGTAGCAAGAGACGAGGTGGCCGAGTGGTTAAGGCGATGGACTGCTAATCCATTGTGCTCTGCACGCGTGGGTTCGAATCCCATCCTCGTCGGAAGAAACAGATTTTAGTCTGGCCTGCTGTTTGGGAAGGTTTGGTCTCATAAACATCCAGTGTGTTATTCAGCAAAATGCCAAACCCCAGGATGACCTCTGACCCCTCAGCTGAAACGTGAATTTGTGAGGGGAGACACTGATGTAGTTGATAATATGGTGAGTAAATGTTTAGAACACTGGGCCTGTTTTCACAGATAATCTCAAAGTAGGATACCTAATCTATTCTTACAGACTCCTTGGTGATCTTCTTTATTCTATATCATAAAGAAACCTTTTCATACTCCTACCCTACTTCTTTAAGAGGCTTTATGAATATTGCCTTTTTTACTTTTAGGCCACATCAGACATCACTGTGAAGTAGACAGATAAGATGAAGCTCAGCCTATTGACCTCTGTTTCAGAAAATTCACTATTTCTCTGAATACTTTTTGTGAAGTGAATGGGGTGCAGGAAGGCTCACTCTGTTATTAAATTCACCTATTATCTCCTCTGGTCAATAACACAAAGGAAACTAAAGGCTATGGAGAATGCGGGCATCGATCCCGCTACCTCTCGCATGCTAAGCGAGCGCTCTACCATTTGAGCTAATTCCCCTGTACAGCACCCAGTGGGTCTGTTCTCACTCTCTCTTTCAGAAAGTAAGAGATTGGTGCTGAGTAGGAAGCAGCAAGGAGAGGAGGAAATGAAAATGACCTTTGGAAGGAGTGTTGGAGGGAGGCAGATCAGGAACCAGTCTGACTCTGTACAGGGGAATTAGCTCAAATGGTAGAGCGCTCGCTTAGCATGTGAGAGGTAGCGGGATCGATGCCCGCATTCTCCACAACCTTTAGTCTCCTCTGGGTTAGTTGTGTTCTTGACCAGAGTAGATAATGAGTGAATTCAAAAACAGAGTGAGCCTTGTACACCCAGCTGAATGTACAAACTGCCATTGATGTGAATGAGAGGTGTCAAGTGGCCAATCATCACAATCAATGGGTGTTTGTCTGCAGATTTCTTCAACATTGATACGTTGAAGTGCCTGAAAAGAAGCCAGGGATCCTACAGAAGTCTGGAACCATGATTAGATTGTTTTCTGGTTTTGGGAATTGCAAAAAGTCCTGGAAAAGTATAGAAAAGGTTGTTCAGATCTGATACGTATATGATTACGTGTTTTATGTAGATGTCAGTCATATTGTCCAGCCACAATCGGACATCATACTGAACACTGAACAAAATCTTCAAGTCAAGAAACAAAGGTCTAGAAAAAGTAAAAACATATATAGGAACCTAGAGCAGCAGAGGTTCTCTTCCCCCACATGAACCACCTCCTTCAGAAACATGAATCTCCTCTCTGAAATAGGAGCATGGAAGGGAAGGAGGGAGGAGACAAGAATGAACTTTGGTTGGATAGGAGGGAGGAGGAGGAGCTAGACGAGAACAGACCAGCTGAGTGCTGCACAGGGGAATTAGCTCAAATGGTAGAGCGCTCGCTTAGCATGCGAGAGGTAGCGGGATCGATGCCCGCATTCTCCACTGGTTTTGCTCTCCTGAGCTGGCTGTGTTGACTTGAGAAGAGTAGGACATGAGTTTCGTTCAAGAATAGACCCTTCCTCCACACAGCTGGATAGACCAGTTTCCATAGATGTGAATGGGAGGAGTGAAGTGGAAAAGAGCTGCATCAAGAGAGAGAACAGTTCCACAAGTTAAGAAATTTGGATGTTAAAATGCAAAGTACAACATTTGGTAACAAATGCATTGCGGTGCACAGACCAAGAAACAGAAAAAAACTCAGTGAAGTGATTCATTCCATTGTATATGGAGTGAAACTCTAGCTGTGAAATAGAAATTTGCTAGTGGATGTGTTTTCTCAGATGATGCCATTCACACAATACTGGCAATACCGTAAAATTATACTGTTGTCGTTTCCCGGAAATTAGGTTTAACCTCCGGAGTCGCTGCAGTTTGAAAACACGGCGGCTGATCTCTCCGTCCGCCCGACTCCCAGGATCTCTCTTATCTCTCCGTCTGTCCAATTCAACATTTTCCTCATAAAAGTAAAGCTGCAGCCCGTTGTCAAGTGGTTTGGATTTCCTCCTACAGTTGGACAGCAGAGCGTCCGAACGTTTTGCTGCTCTGCCGTTAATGTTAACGGCGTTGTTCACACAGATGGTCGATACAGAACTTTACTAGTAACATCACAACGTCTTGAAACCGTCAGAACTGATTTACTGGCTTTTCAACACCGGCTCCGATTCACGGGGCTGCTGTCACCACTGGCAGGACTTATCCCCAGTTCTCAGTTTTTAACTTTGCAAAACGGGGAAATTAGTTATTGAAAATGATGATGTGGAGCATAGAATGTACTTTTCATTGTTTATAGATGTTAGAAATATGTCAGAAGTATTTTGGACATTAAGTTGTAAACTTTAGAGGAAGTAAGAGAGTGGTGCTGACAGGAAGGGTAGAGAGGTTAAAAATAGGAACAAGGAGGGGAAGACATGTGAAGACACTTTGGAAGGAGAAGGGAGGGGGTTCAGGTCAGGTCAGGTCAGGTCAGAAGAAACCAAATCTCGAAGTCAGAGGGGAATTAGCTCAAATGGTAGAGCGCTCGCTTAGCATGCGAGAGGTAGCGGGATCGATGCCCGCATTCTCCACTGCTTTTACTCTCCTGAGCTGGCTGTGTTGACTTGAGAAGAGTAGGACATGAGTTTCCTTCAAGAATAGCCCCTTCCTCCACACAGCTGGATAGACCAGTTCCCATAGATGTGAATGGGAGGAGTGAAGTGGAAAACTTCATCAAGAGATTGAACAATACCAAGTTAGGCAATTTGGCTTTTCAGATAAAAGTACAAAATGTTCCACTTTTGGGGGAAAAAACCCCAATATTAAATAATTGGGTCTACTGGACAAAAACAACCATATCAAAATACACAGTGAAATTAATCATTGCATTAAATATATAGTAAAGCTATCTGTGAGATAGATGCAAAAACAATTATATTATGGTGCATTGTGTTTCCTGGTGACAGAATTCCTTATGGAGGGTAAACTTAAGGGTAAAAATGAATAGTGGATGATTAGACACAAAAACATAACAGAACATACCAACTCAGAAGCATGTTTACTATCTTGTAAATGTCTATTTTTTCCCTATAGCAGCGGCACAATTGTTCCTAAGTGTTAAAGAAATTAAGTTCTTTATAAAAGGAACATAGGAACCCAGAGCAGCAGAGGTTCTCTTCCCCCACATGAACCACCTCCTTTAGAAAAAACATGAATCTCCTCTCTGAAATAGGAGCATGGAGGGGAAGGAGGGAGGAGACAAGAATGAACTTTGGTCGGAGAGGAGGAGGGAGGAGGAGGAGGCGCTAGACGAGAGCAGAGCAGCTGGGTGCTGTACAGGGGAATTAGCTCAAATGGTAGAGCGCTCGCTTAGCATGCGAGAGGTAGCGGGATCGATGCCCTCATTCTCCAGAAGCTTTTTAACCCTTTCAGCCTGCAGCAGGGCCGGGGCTTGGTCACTTGAGCTGCTGTGGCTCTGAGTTCAGCTGTCTGTCAAATGTCACTAATGTAAAATGTGATTCTGTAGTTCTTCAGTCCAGCTCGACACAGCTCTGCCCTGTAGAGCTGCAGCAGCACATCAGTAGTGAAACAGAAAAAACAACCTGCTGTCCTGACAATTTTACTGCAGATAGTATATCATTTAATACATTTTTGTTGATATTTAATATAAACTCTAATAATAACCTTTCACTATGTTTCACCACATGATGCAGTTTTATTAATTACATATTTATTGTAGAATTGATCAATACCACACTGTTGTCTATGGGAAGAGCTGAACCTGAACTGACACAAGTATCCACGATTATGTTTTAATATTTTTATTATTAGTAGTAGTGGTAAAATGTCATTAATATGTGTTATTCTCCTGGGAATCAAGAGTTTTAGTGTCCCATGATGAATTCAGTTTCAGAGGCTTTCCCCCCCTGATGAGATATAAATACATTGAATATCAGCACAAAATATTGTCAGTTTGATAAAAACTATCAGTGTCGCCCTGCCAACTGGAAACAACAGCAGAAGTCAACAAGTGTCTTTCTCTGCAACAACAGGTCACTTTCTCTTTAAGAAGCTCTGACTCCTCCCCCCTGGGGAATCCTCCCTGAGGGGCGGGGCTTACACAGCCTGCTCCCTCACTGCTATTGGACAGGGACCCTGTCACTCCCCAGCGGTCAGCTCTGATTGGCTGTGGGAAAGGCTTCCTGTGTTGATTCAAAGAAACAGGGAGTGAAGTGGAGAGAAAGAAAAGTCTGTAACGGAGAGAGAGAGAGAGAGAGAGAGAGAGAGAGAGAGATAGATAACAGCAGTGTGGGAAGGAGAGAGGAATGCAGAGATTGAACAAGTGGGAGAAAGAGAGATGGAGGGACAGACAGATAAAGTAGACGGGTAGAAGAAGGGCCAGAGGGGAATAGGAGGCGCTGCTGTTTGTTATCAGAGTGGAGGAGAAACGACGGGAGAGAGGAACTGTGAACCGTTAGAGCTGGGAGAGGAGAGGAGGAGAGGAGAGGAGGAGAGGAGGAGAGGAGGGAGGGAGGGAGGAAATGCAGGGAGTTACCCAGCAGCCCCCTGGGCTCTGTGGGGCAGAGGAGGGAGAACAGACTGTTAGACTGAACTGACTGCTGTGAGTAAACTGGAGATACTCTTTATAATCTGTCTGTCTGTCTGTCTGTCTGTCTGTCTGTCTGTCTGTCTGTGTCTCTGTGTTTCTGCCTGTCTGTCTCTCTGTGTTTCTGCCTGTCTGTCTGTCTCTCTGTGTTTCTGCCTGTCTGTCTGTCTCTCTCTGTTTCTGCCTGTCTGTCTGTCTCTCTGTTTCTGCCTGTCTGTCTGTCCCTCTGTGTTTCTGCCTGTCTGTCTGTCTCTCTGTGTTTCTGCCTGTCTGTCTCTGTCTCTCTCTCTCTGTCTCTCTCCTGTTCTCTGTTTTCCTGCCAAGTTGTCTTACTGTACAGTAGTTGATGGAAGTGTTCACTGGTTTCCTGAGCTCTGGTTTGGGACCCAGGATGGGTCATGATGGACCTCAGTAGAAGAGAAGTGAGTGTCTCTACATTGTAAAAGGTTCCTGTCATGAGTGAACAAGGGACATTTATACAAAATCTAAAAGTCTTTATTAGAACATGGCAAGATTAAAACCAACGCATTGTGACCGCTGTGGTTTTTATCAGAGTCACGTCAAGAGGTGGAAAAACACTCAACATACCAGCAGACAAATATAATGCAAAACACAAACTGGTATCACCAACAGAAACTTGATGAGAAAAAATGTATTTGTGGACATAGAAATATCAAGTCAAGTTTATTTGTAGAGCACATTTAAAAACAACTGTAGTTGACCAAGATCAAGCAGAAACAAAACAATCAACCTAAATATCTAAAAAAAAAAAGGTTCAGATCATTTATGCCAAACATGTAAGAGAGAAAAATGCAGCGTCTGGCTTTCAGTGGAGAGTTTTAGTGTCCCATGATGCTCTAAATGTGTCAGAGGCTTTTCACCCTGAGAAGAAAACTGTGGAGGAAACTCTGAATATTTGGCACGGAAATGGTCAAATTGAAAGATTCTGAATATTAGCATAAAATAATGACGCACTGAGTTTAAGATATCAATATTGGCCATCACAGACCCACATCAGTCTAACATCAGTGTACAGGAGAGTCAGACCAGGTCAGTCTGTGGGTCTGTGTTCAGACCCACTGACTGAGCCACAGACAGTGAGCTGATGAGGTCCACTGGACTGCAGGGACGCTCTCATACACACATTAACCAAACTACAGGGTTATGGGACAGTCCATCTGTCAGAAACACCGTTCTGGAGGAAACACTGAATACTTGTAATGTTTTGGATTTTTTGTCATGAAAATGGTCATTTCCGCCTTTATTTGACAGCTTAAAGTAGAGAGAAACAGGAAAGAGTGGCATGGCATGTGACAAAGGTCCTGGGCCGGATTCAAACCCAGGACGCTGGTTTTACCTGGTACAGGTCTACCGGCTCAGCTTCAGCTGTGTTTCTGTTCTGTCTGTTTGGGTCTGATCAGACCTTCAGCTGCTGCGGATCAGGAGCGCTACTCCTGATCAGTGCAATTAAAACAGAACAAAACAAAACAACCTCAGCAAATAAACATCCACAGCCAACAACACAGGTTCTAAAATAATAAGTAAAAAATAAATAAATAAATACAATGTAATTTTGCACTAGAATAAATGTAATTATTGCACTAGATCCAGTAGGTTGCCATAGAAAGACAGTTCATCATATTGCATGTGAGGGATCATTCAATGCTTGTTGGAGTTAGATAGATAGATAGATAGATAGATAGATAGATAGATATATAGATAGATAGATAGATAGATAGATAGATAGATAGATAGATAGACAGATAGATACTTTATAGATTCCGAAGGAAATTCTGGAGTACAGCAGCTTCCAACGTGTACATTACAAAATAGGAAGGTACAAATAAAACACTGAAAAAGCAGGATAAGAGACTAAAACAAATAGGAGTAAACAGAGATAAAAACCAGTCCTGGCAGAGACTGGGAAAGAAAGAAAGTGCCTGTGCAATCTGCAGTATGTGGACAGCTATGCGAGGAGTTAAGTGTGTTTAACTCCAACAAGCATTGAATGACCCTCATGTGCAACAAAATAGAAGATACATGAGCCAATGTGGCTTAAATAAATGTTGGAGAGGTTATCCACAGAACCACTGAGAAGCTTCTATTTGATAACCTACACTCTCAAAGAAAGTGACAGAAGGTACATTTAAGTTCCTCACGGTATAACTTGAGTTGTTTATGGAACAATATGCAAAAAACTAGATAGCTGTGTTCAGTCACCCAGAGGTGAAGCTGTAGATCCGCAGCAGAACAGGCAGACGGACAGAACAGACCGGAGCTGCTGAGCTGCAACCAGTCAGGATCCACAGACAGAGTGTGGAGCTATGGAGGTCCGGGCTCAGACCACTGACACACCAGGACAGGAAATGGTCAAATTTACAGATATGTGCATCATGAAATAAAATAAGTGCTTAACAAAGTAACTTTCTATCGTGCACAACCACAAATATTCAACAAATTTAAAGTTGCTGAATATCAGAGAAAAATACCTGCTATCAGGAGCTTCGATACAAAATCCGTATCGGCCTTCAAAAACCCTTATGGGTCGAACACTAGATGTAACCGACCAATAGGAAAGCGGTGTCTGTTGAGTGATCTGTGTTGTGGTTGGCTCATATCTCCCTCCCAGGCCCATGTGACGGCCCAGTTGGCCAATCGGAGGCAGCTGTTGGCCATGATGAGCAGGAAGCAGCGGGAGCTGGAGGGTCGCCTCGACGACATGCTGTCCCGCATCGCCATGGAGACACAGGAGATCAAAGAGCTGGAGCAACAGCTGACTGACGGTAAGGAGACAACCGACCAATCACAGAGCCTCTCCCAGATTGGAACCCTTTGATTGGCTGATTTCATGTCCTCTCCTCTCTCCTCTCCTCCTCTCCTCTCCTCTCCTCTTCCTCCTCTCCTCTCCTCTCCTCTCCTCTCCTCTCCTCTCCTCTCCTCTCCTCTCCCCTCTCCTCTCCTCTCCTCTCCTCTCCTCTCCTCTCCTCTTCCTCCTCTCCTCTCCTCTTCCTCTTCCTCCTCTCCTCTCCTCTCCTCTCCTCTCCTCTCCTCTCCTCTCCTCTCCTCTCCTCCTCTCAGGTCAGATCTTGGCTAATGAAGCTCTCCAGAAGGATTTGGAGGGAATCATCTCTGGACTTCAGGAGTATCTGGGAGGACTGAGAGAGCAGGTAAGAAGACTGTCTGTCTGTCTGCCTGTCTCTCTCTCTACACTGTCATGCTGTGTGTGTGTGTGTGTGTGTGTGTGTGTGTGTGTGTTGAGTGGAGCTGTAACTCTGTCATGTCTCCAGGCTCGTCGAGCTCAGCAACAGGCCGACAGTCTGCAGGAGGACAACCAGGCTCTGCAGCGCCAGCTAGAGGACACACAGAGACACTGCAGGCAGCTGGAGGACACTGCCAGGACACACAGACAGGTGTGTGTGTGTGTGTGTGTGTGTGTGTGTGTGTGTCAGTACTGCATATGTGAACCTGGATGCATTGTGTGTCTTCCTGTGTATAAACCTCTACAAACATATACTGGAATTTATTGGAAAAACCAAATACAATTAGATATTTAGTAGATTAAAATCTTAAATTATTGTTCAAATCTTATTTTTTTTATATTTCCCTGGTTAATACATATCTTCCTCTCAATGTGCCTCTCTCTTTGTCTCTCTCTCTCTTTCTCTCTCTCTCTCTCTCTGTCTGTCTATCGCGCTCTCTCTCCCTCTCTCTGTTTCTCTCTCTCTGTCTCTCTCTCTGTCTATCTCTCTCTGTCTCTCTCTCTCTCTCTCTCTGTTTCTGTCTCTCTCTCTCTCTCTCTCTCTCTCTCTCTCTCTCTCTCTGTCTATCTCCCTCTCTCTCTCTCTCTCTCTGCTGCAGGACATGTGTGGTCAGCAGGAGGAGCTGTCTGTCTTGCGGAGGGAGAGCCAGGCTCTGAGAGACAGACAGGTTGAGAGCAGCAGACGGGAGGTGGAGCTGCAGGTGGAGGTGCAGCAGCTGAGAGAGGAGCTGGGCAGACAGCTGACCCTGGGACAGGTACCAGACAGCCGGGCACAGAGCTGATGTTTAAAGTGAAGGGTGATGCTGATACAGGATCTGCAGATCTTCCCTCCTCCACAGCTTGGTGCTGTGAAATGTCATGGTTGTCATGGTTTTGTAAAAATCATTTTCTACCAGGGATGTAATGAAAGTTTGTGACACAGAATTTCACGATATAAAAATTTGACCATATGCATGATGGAGTTGAAAAAATATTCGGTCTATTCATCCTGATCAACAGACTGGAATACACTCCTGCAGAGAACAGACTTCAAATGTATTTTTTCTGTGTGTGTGTGTGTGTGTGTGTGTGTGTGTGTGTGTGTGTGTGTGTGTGTGTGTGTGTGTAGCTGGAGTGTGGTGCGTTGCAGGCAGGTCTAGACAAAGAGAGACAGGCCAGAGAGAACGCAGAGTCTCAGCTACAGTCAGCTACTGACACACTGCAGGTCAGTATACACACACATACACACACACACACACACACACAGCTACAGACGCTTATTGAAGCACACACAGCAACTACAAGTGTGTGTGTGTGGGTGTGTGTGTTCCTGCAGGATGAGAAGTCCTCTCTCCAGCAGCTAGTCCAGAACCTGCAGGCTCAGTTGGATCAGACCAGAAACCAGCTGGACCACACAAAAACTCAGTTACACCACACCAGAAACCAGTTTAAAGCGACAAAAACCCAGTTAAACCAGTCCAGAACCCAGTTGGACCAGACCAGAACCTCCATGTTGGATCCTCAGAAGGTTCAGAATCGACTGGAGCAGCTGGCTGAGGCTCTAACCACAGGACAGGACAACTACAGGTACCAGTACTGTAGTATACTACAATACTATTCTAGTAACAGTACTACAGGACGGCTATAGATAACATACCATTACATCACCATAATGTGTTCTTCACCTTCACCTCACTGCTGTAAACTCAGTTCAGCCATGGGATACTGTTCACACTATTCCTCTTCATTTGAACTACCAGCATCTTCTTTACATTAAAGTCAATGGGGAGTGGCTGCAAGGTGGATGGGAAGAGTTGTTTTGGAAACAGGGCAGAGAAAGGTTTGACTTCCACTGACAAATCATCACAGAGGAGGCAGGGCAGAGATGGTGGGCGGGGCGCTGGAGAGGCTCCGCCTACTGACTCCGCCTACTGACTCCACGGTCCTACTGGCAGACTTCAACACACGTTAGCAACGACTTGGAAATTTGTAGGGCATGATGGAGAGGAACGGCCTCCTGATCTGAACCCAGGTGGTGTGTTATTGGACTTCTGTGCTAGTCATGGATCCATAATGAACTCCATGTTTGAACACAAGGAGGTTCATCAGTGAACATGGAACCAGAGCTCCTTGGGCCAAAGGTCCATGATCAAGTTTGCAGTTGTTTCATTAGATTTGAGGCCGAATGTTCTGGACACTCAGGTGAAGAGAGGAGCTGATCACCGTCTGGTGGTGAGGTGGATCAGATGGTGGAGCGGCTGCCGGACAGACCTGGTAAACCCAGATGAGTAGTGAGGGTTTGCTGGGAACACCCGGCAGAAGACTCTGTCCAAAGTTATTCCAGCTTCACCTCAGAGTGAGCTTCTCCTGTATCAGAGGAGGGTGGAGCATGGAGTCAGTATGGACTCTGTTCAAAACCTCCGTCATGAAGCAGCTGCTAGGAGCTGTGGCCAGAAGGTGGGCGGAGTCTGTCATGGCAGCAACCCAACAACCTGCTGGTGGACACTGACAATGAGGGAGGCTGTCCAGCTGAAGAAGGAGGCCTTCATGATCAGGTTACCTCCTGACTTAGTAGAAACATACCAGCAAGCTGAAAAAGCTGCAGCAGCAGTAGGAGGAGAAGCAAAAGCCCAGATATGGGAGGAGTCTGGTGAGTTCATGAAGAAGGACTTTTGGGCCTCAAAGAGGGTCTGGAAAACCGTTCTGAGACTCAGGAGGGGCAGACAGGTCATTGCACAGGCTGATCTCAGCAGGGAAACACTGACTTCAACTGGGGATTTTGTTCAGGAGGCAGAGCTGGAAGATTCTTGACAGAAGTCACTGATGTTGTTAGAAAGCTCCTCAGTGCCGAGGCGCTGGGCTGGATGAGATCCATCCTGAAACCCTGAAGGCTCTGGATATTGTTGGGATGTTGTGGCTAACATCGCTTCAATATTAAGTGGATTTCCAGAACAGGGTGTTTGGACTGGCAGACAGGAGTGATGGTCCCAGCTGAGGAATCACACTGATCAGCATCCTGAGAAAGCCTCTGCCAAGCTGCTGGGAAGGAGATTCAGATTCAGGAGGAACAATGTGGATTTCTTTCTTTCTGTTTGTGTGGCATTAAGTCAAGCTTGTCAAGGTGGGCATCAGACTTCTGACGAGGACTTGTCTCCCCTCTGTTGGTGATCTTCATGGACAGGATATCAAGGTGCAGCCAAGGTTTGGAGAGAGTCCAGTTCAGTGACATTAGGATGATGACACAGGAAAGGAGGAATAGTGTGAACACACACAAACTGTGTCTCTCTGTTTCTTACTTTGCCCCCCCCCCCCCCCCCCCAGTCCTGCAGGTCCAGAGGACATGTTGTCCAGCAGTTTGGAGCGGCTCTACAGGGAGGTGCAGGGGAGCAGGACCAGCAGGGAGCAAGCCCACAACCAGAGTCAGGAACAGATAGCCAGACTACAGGCCCAGCTAGCCCAGAACCAGGACCGGGTAGCCCAGCTACAGGCCCAGCTAACCCAGGAAAAGGACCAGGTAGCCCAGCTACAGGCCCAGCTGGCCCAGAAAAAGGACCAGGTAGCCCAGCTACAGGCCCAGCTAGACCAGGAAAAGGATGACGTAGCCCAGCTACAGGCCCTGCTAGCCCAGGACCGGGACCAGGATCAGGAGGAGCAGTGGAGGCTGAGGGAGGAGCTGGAGAGACTCCGGGACAAACTGCAGAGCTCACAGACCCAGTACAGACAGACTCTGCACAGCTTGGTCAGTATCAGCTGTAACTCTTTATAGGATCAAACTGTTTCTCTCAAAGTCAACCAAAACTATGAGTTTGAATCTCTCCTAATCCTCTGTCAGGAGGCGGAGCTGGAGCAGAGCCAGCTGCAGCTACAGGACGTCCAGGAGGAGAGAGATGCACTGCTGGCTCAGGTCAGAGGTCAGGGGTGAGGGGTCAGGGGTCAGAGGTGAGGGGTCAGGGGTCAGGGTCAGAGCAGCTGGCCTTATTCACAAGCTATTCTCTCAAGGTGTTCAATTATCATAAAAGTTTCCTTCCAAATTTATATACATCCTTTTTTGAAAGCATATTACTTGAAATTCATCCCCATTTTTTCCAAAATGAGTTGGGGGGTTTTTTCATGACAGGAATCATTACTGTAGGAGCCATTTCCAGTGTTTCTTTATATGAAAGACACCAAATTGGTCCAGTAGGGGTCACCATTGTGCTATGGGTCACTATATAGGTAGGAACCTTTGTTCAGGTAACAGGTGTTGCTGGACGGAGGAGCACATACAGTTTTTTGACCCGCCAAGCCACGGCATATGAACGCTTTGTTTGTTGTATTGGTGAAATGTTGGCTTTATCATGGAGATTTATGCACACGTCGGTTATGGATTCTTGCCTTTAACATGTTGAAGACCACAACGGTGAGCAATAAAAAATCCCATCAAAGCAAGCAACAGAAGTTGGACTCTGTTATTTTCCTAGACACTACTAAGCGGTGTTAAGGCGTGCGCGTCAATTATTAGCCCGTCTATGCAGCCCCTCAGTGGCTTTAAGTTTAGGCTTAGCCGCTACATTCAAGTCAAAAAACTATGCTTAGTGGCGCTGGAAGAGCTTCATCGCGTGCGGCAATAGATGTCAGTTCGACCGCTGCAGTTTCCAGCTGAGTGGACGCTGGAAACCGGACATCCAAACGCCGGTTATTCTACCCATCTGAGCCCGGCTGCTACATCCAGCTATCGGCGAGAGGACGCCGATGCCTGCTGCCGTTGGGAGCGTTCAGCACGTTTCATCCTTCGGATCAAGGCCATCCGCCAGTAGGACATCGGGAGCGGCTCTTCAAATGCCGGCAGAGGAGTCGTTCACCGGGATCATCACGGCGCCCAACGGGAGGTATGTGTAGCGCTACAAATTGCAATGAATGGCCATTCATGTTTGTGTGCACACAATGTTCGCTACGTATAGTGGCGTAAATCCAATGCATTGGTGGTCGAAAAGGGAGGACAATTGACTTTATTAACTTGGTAACGATCAAGCGTGCTTGGGGAAAAAACATTATGGATGCACGTGAAACTATGGACAGGCCCGCTGAGGCTATTGCGCAATCAGCTGAATCGAACAGTATCACGAATGACGCTGATACACAAAAGGACAAAGAAAAACGTGTTGTAAAATTAACTGCTAAAGCGTTTGCAGAAAAGCTGGAAAGGTTGCAAAATGCTAGGAAAGGTAAGCTAAATAAGGCTAGTAAGTTAAGAGAAAATATGCAAGGGCTTATGCAAAAAAGAGGTAAAAAATCAGAGGTACAATGTGCTCTTGATGATCTTGTCAATGTGTGTGATGAAGCAAAAGGTATTCATGGTTCTTTGATGGGTATGTTACCTGTTGATGAAAAAGAAAAGCATGACATATGGTTCAAAGCAAAAATGATATCTAATAATGAATTTATTTCTGATGTGGAAAGATGGGTATCATGTGCTGAACATGCATTTAAGGGTGACAATGATGATGATGGTATTAATCCAGAGGACAGTGTGTCAAATGTTGCTAGCAAACCCTCAAGCAGCAGGAGTTCACGTAGCGGAAATTCTAGCACTACTTCCTCTGCAAGAATCAAAGCAGAGGCGGACAGAGTTGCGTTGCTTGTTCGTGCAGCAGCTTTAAAGGAAAAGCATGCTTTGGAGGAACAAGAGCAACAGCTGAAAAGGAGAAGAGAACAACTTGAGCTAGAATCCATGCTAGCTGCATCCACTGCTAAATTAGCAGTTCTACAGGCCTCTGACGTTCAAAGGTTTTCCAAAGCATCATCAAATGCAATGAATTCATACCTGGACAAAGAAAAAAGGGCAGCAACTTCAAACAGTCTCAACCCGATGGCAAAGGAGTACAAGCCTGTAAATCAGAGCAAAACACAGCAAAGTAAGGATTGGTCACTTCCAGCAAGTAACCCACCACCAACTGTTGAGCTGCCTCAGGGGGCTAGTCAGCAATGCACAGCTGGACCAAAGGAGTGGACTGATTCAGAAATGCAGAGTTGCCATCACAAGTCGCAAGTGGATGCACTGTCACAGCTTTTGGAACCCTCCCTATTCAATGCTCAGCCAGTGGATGAAAGGCATCTTGGAAACATTTGCACCATAATGCAAAGGCAAAATGAAATAACATCAGCCCTTGTCCAACAGCAACGTTTAATGTTATTGCCAGCAAGAGCTATTCCATTATTTGATGGGGATCCTCTTCAATACATTTCCTTTAAACGAGCATTTGAGCAAGGAGTGGAGGAAAAGGTCAGCAGAGGTGATTGTTTATATTACCTGGAGCAGTTCACTAGAGGGCAGCCAAGGGAGCTGGTGCGTAGCTGCCAGCATATGGCTCCTGATCATGGCTATGATCAAGCAAAACAGCTATTGCAAGAACACTTTGGCAATGAATACAAAATTGCCACTGCATACATGGAAAAGGCATTGGCTTGGCCTTCAATAAAGTCAGAAGACGTGAATGCATTACAAGCCTACTCTCTTTTTCTGCGGTCATGCTGTAACGTCATGGAGAATCTGCAGTACATGCAAGAATTGGACATGCCAAGCAACATGAGAGCAGTCATGTCTAACTTGCCATTTAAACTGAGAGAGCGATGGAGAACCATTGCACATGGTATACTGGAAACATCTAAACGCAGAGCTCTGTTCAAAGATCTGGTTGCATTCATCGAAAAACATGTCAGAATCCTATCAGACCCTTTATTTGGCGACATTCGGGATATACCATCTGGAACAACTGGTTCAAAGGTTGTCAATAGGCTGAAGTCACAGCCAGGAAATAAATTTAAAGGAAACAGCTTCGCCACCACCATTGCACCTGTGCAATCAGTTGAGAACTCAAGAGACTTACCAGCACATGGCTCTACAGTGAAGTCAACTTGTGTTTGCTGTGCTCAAGGTCACTCATTGGAAGAATGTCAACATTTTAAAAGGAAGAAGCACAGAGATAAAATAGGCTTTCTAAAGGAGAAAGAGCTTTGCTTCGGCTGCTTATGTGCTGGGCACAGGAGTCGAGACTGCGATAAGCGTTTGACCTGCAGGATTTGTGGTCAAAACCATCCCAGTGTGCTTCATATTGACAACAGGGACAGAGCCAACACAGACACAGAACATTCCAAGGAGCTGGTAGCCTGTAATATCACAGCATCTCATAAAACCTGTGGTCATACAGGGGCCGGGAAGGATCGCTGTCTTCTCTCTATCCTACCAGTCCAAGTCAAGTCCATCAAAGGAGACCAGATAATACACACCTATGCATTTTTGGATCCTGGCAGTTCAGCCACTTTCTGTTCGGAGCATCTCATGCAAAGGCTCAATCTTGCTGGTAGACAAACCCGCTTTCTCCTACAAACCATGGGACAGGAAAAGGTTGTGCCAGCATATTCATTGTCAGGCTTGGAAGTGTCTGGTTTGGAGACCAACCTCTTCTATAAGCTCCCAGAAGTCCTCACCCAGAAGAAAATGCCTGTAAGTACAGACAACATTGTGACTGAAGGAGATTTGGCAAAATGGTCATACCTGTCAAAGGTACAAATTCCCAGCATAAAGGCTAACGTTGACCTGTTGATTGGAAGCAACGCTCCCAAGATGTTGGAACCTTGGGAGGTCATTAACAGCCGTGGGGAGGGCCCTTATGCTATAAGAACAGCATTGGGATGGGTCATTAATGGTCCTTTGCAAGGAAATGACAGCAGCTTGGAAGCTGAGTTCCCTGCAGCAGTTGTCAACAGGATTTCTGTGTGTAGGTTGGAAGAAATGCTGAATATGCAGTACAACCATGATTTCAACGAGAGAGCTACGGAGGAGAAAGGGCTATCAAGAGAGGACATCAAGTTCATGGAGCTTGTGGAAAATTCTGCAACACTTGAAGAGGGTCATTACAGCCTGAAATTGCCCTTTAAGAAGGACAATGTATCTCTGCCCAACAACTTCTCTGTGGTGAAGCAAAGGTTACTTGGCCTGAAGAGGAAGTTCCTGAACAGTGAACAGTTGTATGAGGAGTACAAAACGTGTCTCAACGAGGTGATTAGTAAGGGCTATGCAGAGCAAGTACCTACACAGCAGCTGGATCGTGGCAGTGGAAAGGTGTGGTATATTCCTCACCATGGTGTATATCATCCAAGGAAGAGGACTCTGCGGGTGGTATTTGACTGTGGTGCGGCATTCAAGGGTACATCATTAAACCATCAGCTCTTGCAAGGTCCCAACCTTACAAGTACATTGCTTGGAGTCCTCCTTAGATTCAGACAGGAACCTGTGGCAGTCATGGGCGACATACAAGCAATGTTCCATCAGGTCAAGGTTGCAGAGGAGGACAGAGACTTTCTGCGCTTTTTGTGGTGGCCAGAGGGAGATCTGACCAAGGAAGTGGCAGAGTTTCGTATGACTGTCCATCTGTTCGGTGCTGTGTCCTCTCCGAGTTGTGCTAGCTTCGCTCTGAGGAAAACGGCAGATGACAATCAATCCGACTTTCCAGCTGAAGTGATTCAAACAGTCAAGGAGAACTTTTACGTTGACGATTGTTTGAAGAGCATGGTCTCGGATGGGGAAGCTGCCCTCATGGTCAAAAATCTAATTGCTCTCTGTCAGAAGGGAGGTTTCACTCTGACAAAGTGGATCAGCAACAATCGCACCATGTTGCAAACTCTTCCTGAGGAACGCAGAGCTAAAGATTTGAATGCACTGAATCTGGATAGAGACAAACTTCCTGTAGAGAGAGCTCTTGGTTTGCAGTGGTGTGTTGAGACTGATGCATTTAAGTTCAAAATGGAGGTCCATCAAAAGTCTTGCACCAGACGTGGAATGCTGTCTGTGTCTAGTTCTGTGTATGACCCTCTGGGTTTTCTTGCACCAGTTGTGCTGCCTGCCAAGATTATGCTGCAAGAGCTTTGCAGAAGAAACTTTGGATGGGATGAGACCATACCCCAGGACATCTTGCATCAGTGGACAAGGTGGATGGAAGAGCTGGATATGCTGTCGGAGTTTAAGGTTGAAAGGTGCATTAAACCTAAGGGCTTTGGACATCCCAGACATGTTCAGCTTCATCACTTTTCGGATGCTAGTGAAGCAGGATATGGAGCCGTCACTTATCTCAGGATGCAGAATGACGGAAGTGACATCCATGTTGCATTCCTGATGGGCAAGGCCAGAGTTACACCTTTAAAGACTGTTACTATTCCTCGCTTAGAGCTGACTGCTGCTGTCCTTGCTGTTCGCATCGACCTGATGCTGAAGGCAGAGCTGAAGCTCCAGTTACAAGAGTCAGTCTTTTGGACAGATAGCACTTCTGTGCTGAAGTACATAAGGAACGAGGACAAGCGTTTCCATACCTTTGTGGCAAACAGGGTCGCGGCTATTAGAGGAGCCACCACAACTTCACAATGGCGGTATGTCAGCTCCAAGCAAAACCCAGCGGATGATGCATCCAGAGGAGTGAGGGTTGGAGACTTTGTTCATGACAACAGGTGGATTGAGGGTCCAAAGTTTTTGTGTAAACCAGAAGGGGACTGGCCAGCAAAGGTGGTAGAGACTACGATGGAAGCAGATGACTTGGAGGTCAAGAAGGAAGCCATGGTGAATGTTGTTAATGTGGAGGGCTCACCTGATGCCACTAGTCGGCTAATGGCCTACTTCTCAAATTGGATGAAGCTCAAGGTAGCAGTTGCCTGGTTCCTTAAGCTGAAAAATACTCTTTTGGAAAGGAGTCACAGGAGGAGGGAGTCGGAGGCGTCTGATGCCAGCAGGCAGAGACTAGACAATAGTGTCATGCGGCAAGACAAGCAAGGGGTTAAAGACAGGCCAGGAGGACAGGCTTTGTCTACAAATGATCTTTTGGAGGCCGAGCTTGCTATCATTCGGTACTGTCAGCAGCAAGGATTTGCAGAAGAGATTGCTACGTTGTCATCTGGGAAAGCTACAGTGAGCAGACAGAGTATTATCTACAGGTTGGATCCATATTTGGATAATGGGCTCCTGAGAGTTGGAGGGCGGTTGACTAAAGGCTCCTTGCCAGAGGAAACTAAACATCCACTCATCCTCTCCAAAGATCAACATGTAGCCACTCTCATCCTCAAGCACATTCACAAACAGCTTGGCCATAGTGGTCGCAACCACACGCTGTCTACGCTGAGGCGGAAGTACTGGGTCACAAGTGCCAACTCAGCTGTGAGGAGAATCATAACAGAATGTTGCTTTTGTAGGAGGTATAATGGAAGAATGATGGAGCAAAAGATGGCAGATTTGCCAAAGGAAAGGATTCTTCCTGATTATCCACCATTTACCAATGTGGGAGTCGACTATTTTGGACCGATTGTAGTGAGGAAAGGACGAGGCACAGTCAAGCGCTATGGAGTGATATTCACCTGTCTGGCAAGCAGAGCAGTCCATCTGGAAGTGGCTAACTCTTTGGATACAGATGCATGCATCAATGCTTTGCGCCGTTTCATCTGTAGGAGAGGTCAAGTTGTTCACATTCAATCTGACAATGGGACCAACTTCAAAGGAGCAGAGAGAGAACTAAAGGAGGCACTCGCATCATGGAATCATACACGGATTCAAGGAGTTTTGCAGCAAAATGGAGTCAAGTGGAGTTTCAATCCTCCAGCAGGGTCACATCATGGTGGTGTTTGGGAGCGTGTAATCCGCATGGTGAGAAGGATTCTAAGTTCAGTTCTTCAACAACAGACACTGGATGACGATGGACTTCATACAGTTATGTGCGAAGCTGAAGCCATTTTAAATGATCGGCCTATCACTAAACTCTCTGAAGATCCAAATGATCTGGAGCCACTTACTCCCAACCATATCCTGCTTATGAAAGGAAGACCATCCTTACCACCTGGATTGTTTGAGCCACATGACCTGTACGTAAAACGAAGATGGAAACAAGTTCAGTATATTTCTGACCTTTTTTGGAAACGATGGGTACGGGAATACCTACCTTTGCTGCAGGAGAGGCAAAAATGGAACCAAAAACGGAGAAATCTACAGCCTGGAGATATTGTGGTTATAATGGATCCGACTGCCCCACGAGGCTCCTGGCCACTTGGAAGAGTCTTGGAGGCTTTCCATGATAAGAAAGGACTTGTGCGTTCAGTGCGTCTGCAGACAAGGTCTAATGTCGTTGAACGGCCTGTGACTAAACTTTGCCTGCTACATGAGGCTGCAGGTTAGCAGGTCATCCCAAATATTCTGTGTATGTGGAATATGTGAGACTAAAGTGTGTGGTAAAATTGTACTCATCTTTGTATTATTTTGATTATGGCTCCTTAATTTGTACTTGGTAGAATTGTTATGTCTGTTAGTCATTACAATTAGGGGCCGGTGTGTAGGAGCCATTTCCAGTGTTTCTTTTATGAAAGACACCAAATTGGTCCAGTAGGGGTCACCATTGTGCTATGGGTCACTATATAGGTAGGAACCTTTGTTCAGGTAACAGGTGTTGCTGGACGGAGGAGCACATACAGTTTTTTGACCGCCAAGCCACGGCATATGAACGCTTTGTTTGTTGTATTGGTGAAATGTTGGCTTTATCATGGAGATTTATGCACACGTCGGTTATGGATTCTTGCCTTTAACATGTTGAAGACCACAACGGTGAGCAATAAAAAATCCCATCAAAGCAAGCAACAGAAGTTGGACTCTGTTATTTTCCTAGACACTACTAAGCGGTGTTAAGGCGTGCGCGTCAATTATTAGCCCGTCTATGCAGCCCCTCAGTGGCTTTAAGTTTAGGCTTAGCCGCTACAACAAGACAGTGTCAGATTTGAAGAAGACCAGTCCAGTGATTAGAAAAGACCAATCCTCTTTGAACTGGAACACTAGTTTATAACAGGTGGATGTTTAGAGAGCCCAGTTCACAGAGAGCAGCTGGAATATGTCAGTACAAGGTCAGATTCAGGAAAACATCTACTGTAGGTGTTACTGTAATAAAAAAACAAAAATCTTACATGCTTATTTCCAATGTATGAACCAAGGTCCTGGTTAGATAAAAGGCTTTATCATCAGAAAGGATGACAAACAACAGAAAATCTCAAATCAACCAAAAACATGCCTCTGGAGCATATGAACCTGCCTCACTTGGCGTGCCGAAAGTGAGATAAAAAGAAAAAGACGGGGATGCTTGTCTCATACCTTACAACCTTCTTTGACTTCATTTGAGTAGGCCTTTCCCAAATACCCAAACAAATAAGTAAAAACATATACAGTATGAACACTACATCTGAATACATATGAATGTACTAACTAGTGAAAAGGCCAGGACACATCATCAACAAGTTGATTTCTCTTTGCTCTTAAACACTGGGAGCATTTTCCACAGAAGTGTCAGGTGGTTCTTGAAGAGCAGGAGTTTCTGGAACAGAAGAAAGTGCAGTAAGTATCAGTACAGTACAGTAAGAGGCTCAGTGTCTTACAGGAAACAGTTGGCATACAAACATCAACATCATAATGATCATTACATGACAGGGTGAAAACTATTTCATTAGTGAAGCACTTGCTACAGTAGAGGTGAAAAAGGTGTTACCAAGTAATTGCTGACTGTGACCATCTCACCTTGAAAATGCTCAATATGAAGTTCAAAATAAATCTCCTTCCCATTCCACAAAGGAGGCTCAGAAAAGCAAGAATTACTATGAAAATCCTGACTAGAGTTAGCCTGACAAATCAATCTTGAATGAATGGCTTCCACAAAGCCAACGTCCAGCTACTGTAATCAGGCTAATTCAAGTCTGGCTTGAACAAGCAAGATAATTGCATATTAAAGTATACATACAGTATATGTATACTTTTCATTTACACATTCATGTCCAAGTGTTTAACCTATGCATGTAAACCTATGCATTTAAATGCAAATACAAAAACAGCCCTGGTGTTTCATGTATTTCTAAGCAGTAGTCTTGGATATGTATGTACAAGTGTTTCAGATACATACGTATAAATGTTTCACTTATTATGTGCAAGTGTTTCATATGTATGTGTATGAGTATACAGGAGTATACATGTATGTGTCAGTGTTTCACATATGAATGTGAATCAGTGGGGTAGAAGACAGTAGAGCTACAGTAGAAGATACTAGACTGTCAAAAGCCAACACTATGACAACTTTCAACAAACTACATTGGAAGTGAAGCTGAAACGGATCAGGCCTACGGGGCTCTGGTCCCTCTTCCTACCTGCTGCATCAGGTTCTGCTGGAGAGGAACAGGAGCTCCCAGCACTCTGGGCTCCTGAGACAGACAGGGCAGAGAGGACAGAAAGAACCTCTAGCTCACTGCGCACACACACACACACACACACACACACACACACACACACACACAGAAGAACCCAGGTCAACATTAGTGGGGTAGAGCCATACTATATATATAGTACAGTATGGCTATAGTAGAGCTACAGTCAAAACAGTAGAGTTGTAGTACTAGTAGTAATAGAGTTGTAGAATAGAATGGAATCGTAGTAGAAGACAGTAACGTCTGTCATGGTAGAAGGTATTAATCAATACAAGAATCAATGCACTCATAATCTCCCTAGTTAACTGTTAATAATGAGGGTCGATGACAGGTGTTGGGCAGAGAAACAATACCCAAAATTCACATCCATAGGAATCATAAGAATGCATGCTAAACATAGCTAGAGCATAGAGTTAGCAAACAGTTTCCCCATATCAAGTAGGCTAACGCTAAGCATGTCTATTGACAACGTTGCAGCCTGTTAGCCTAGCAGCTAACTACACCTTCGTCATACTGCAGCGATTCGAAATGGCATTTACCAAATGTCTAAACACTGATAAAATGATTCAAAGTTACCAGAGCAAATGTAACGTTACCTGTTAGCTGACAGCAGCTGGACAGAGCTGTTGGCCGCTGTCAGGATTCTGCTCCTCTTCTCTCTCTGTCAGGTCCTTACTGCTGATAATAGTTCCACTTTTTTCTCCAAATCTTTTTTTTTTTTTTTTTTTTTTTTTTTACAGTGACAACCGTGGAAATGTAATGACAAATTCCTTATGTTGCAGCCAGAGACACAGGCGGACACTGGGATGTGATTTCAGTGCAGCGCTTTTTATTTCTATAAGTTATTAAACAAAACAAAACAGCATGTGTTCCCTCTTTGAGGTCTTGCCTGCATGTGTTCTCTGCTGCTCATCAAAATAACTCCTAGCTTCTAGCTAGTACAATCAACAACGGAACCAGAAAACTACTTCTTCTCCACCCCGTTTCCAAAACTTGCCACTCACAGGCACCACCCGGTGGCGAAAACTGCGCAGCGCACCCCCATCAACAACAACACTGCTCGAACATATACTAAAACAAGGAAAAAACAAATTGTGGGGGCACCTTATAACCCTAAATCTCCTAAACATCAATTAACCTGTCACACTCTCCCCCACTTTAAAAGTGTCGTCCCGACATTTTAATCATACCTCCTAGCCTCAAACATGAATACATGGACAGCAATGAAAATGAATGGGCATGTTAATAAGCTAACATTTAGGCTATAACCTTGTTTATGAGATACCAAGACCACCGTGCACTGCAGTCATGAATACTCCTGATTTTATCAGTTTTCGCGCCCAAACCCCTGCATAACAAATGCATGTTACAAAACCATGAATACATACCCTTGGATTGGTTATTTCTTCTTTTTCATAACAGTTCTGAAACCCAATCTACACAAAACACACAAGTTCGGCCAACAATCTCTGTGTTCCTTATTACCAAATCAACACAAGGCACTTAGGTATAATTCAAAAGAGGCAAAGAGTGTCTTTTAAATGTGTTTTATCTTTTGTAGTCCATTACCAGGGCCGCCAGTAGCCACCGACAGCTATCTCTTTGGTAAAAACTGTTCTCTCTGCAAAACTTGGCTGGCCAAGTTTGTCATAAGTCAGAGTCTGGGGTTGCCGCCTTTGTCTCCTTGGATACAGTTCCCTCTGCTCTGTCTCCTCAACAACTTCATCCTCTGAGCTCCCCATATCTGTTGCAACAACATCCTCTGCACTTTCCTCAGACGTCGCTGTCTGGACCCGGTCCTCTTGTCCCTCCTCAGCAATTTGAAGAGGCTCACCCTGTTCTGGGACAGTCTGTTCACTCTTCGGATAGAACTCCTGAGCTGTGGCGTTAAGTGCAGGTGAGTGGAGTTCAGCTGGAGGCCAGGTGAATGTCACTGCGGGAAAGTCATCATCGGAGTCCTCCTCAACATCTGTTTGTTGTGTAGGTTTGGTCACTGGTGTTTGTCTGTTTTTGTGACAGTTTCTTTTCTTTGCTCGGGTTGTGGTGGGAGTCGTAGTTTCATTAGCAGTAACTGGAAGGAAGTCACACGGTAACAGCATGTTTCTGTGGAGTATCCTTATCCTGCCTCTGCCCCTCTCTGGTTCCACCTCAAACACCGGACTGTCCTCACCTTTCTGACTTTTGACGACATAAATGTTGTCCTCCCAGTAGGAGCGGATTTTCCCTGGTCCTCCCCTCTCAGCCACATTTCTCACCAGGACACGGCTACCCACTTGCAGTGTAGGACCATACACTCTCTTGTCATACTGTCTCTTTCCTCTATCAGCTGACTTGGAAGCATTTCTTGAGGCGATGTCATAGGCCTCGGCCATCCTCTGTCGCCACCTCTCCACATAGTCCTGGTAAGAGCCAGGGCAGTCCTGACTTTCAATACCAAACAGCAAATCCACTGGCAGTCTGGGTGGCCTGCCAAAAAGCAGAAAGAATGGAGAGTAGCCCGTGGCCTCGTTAGCTGTGCAGTTATAGGCGTGTATGACCTTGGGGAGGTGATTTTTCCAGTCACCCTTCTGTTCTTCAGTGAGTGTTCTTAACATTGAGAGAAGAGTCCTGTTAAATCTCTCTGTTTGTCCATTCCCCTGGGGGTGATATGGACTCGTATGAGACCCCTGGACACCAGAGAGTGCTTTTAGGTGGTGCAGCAACTTGTTTTCAAATTCTCTCCCCAAGTCATGGTGCAGTTTTTCTGGGAAACCAAACTTGAGATAGAAATCATTAAACAGTTTGTCTGCCACAGTTTTGGCTGATTTGTTGGTAGTAGCATATGCTTGAGCGAAACGAGTGTAATGGTCCATTATTACAAGTATGTATTCATAACCACCTCTACATTCCTCCAGGTGCAAGAAGTCGACCGAGACAAGTTGGAATGGGTGAGTGGTTTCGATACACAACATAGGTGCACATGCCTGTCTGTTTGGTTTTCTTTTCTTGAGACACTCACACATATTTGTCACAAAATGTTCTATGTCTCTTTGCATTTTGGGCCAAAAGAAACGGTCCCTTATCAGATTTAATGTTCTTTCTGTGCCCAAGTGTCCCATTTCCTTGTGCAGCTCATTTAAAATGAGTGGACGGTACACACCTGGGAGCACAAGCTGACTTTTTGTTTTAGTCTTCCGGTGCATGGTCCCATCTGCCCTGATCTCTAGCCTGCCCCACTCCTTGACAAGAGCGTTAAACTCAAGACCCTCATTCTTCAGTTGTTGTGCAGCAGGTCTCTTATTTCTCATTTTGTGGTCATACATTTTGCCTATCACTGGGTCTTGTTGTTGGGCTGTTTTGATCTCGTCCCTGGATATTGGCTGAACTGTGTTGAGCAGATTCTCAGCTTCCATCTGTTCCTGAAGAGCATTAAATGAAACTGAACTTAGGAGTGGACTTTGTTCTTTCTGTTGCACCAGAATGCCCTGTTCTGTCGCCCTGACTGCTTCCTGACAGACTGACTGTGTGCACTGACTCATGTAGCTCTCAAAATCAACTGGCATTCTTGATAAACCGTCCGCATCTGCGTTTGCTTTGCCTGGCCTGTACTTTATTGTGAAATTAAAATCTGCTAACTCAGCTACCCATCTCTGTCCCACAGCATTCAACTTTGCTGTTGTCAGTATATATGTGAGTGGGTTATTATCTGTATATACCACAAAAGAAGGGGCATGAAAGAGATAGTCTTTGAAGCGCTCACAGATGGCCCACTTAAGTGCGAGAAACTCTAGCTTACCCGAGTGCAGATTATAATTTCTCTCTGGAGGGGTGAGGGTTCTGGATCCATAGGCGATTATCTTCAGCTTGCCGTGGCTGCGCTGGTACAGTACTGCTCCAAGTCCTGCCTGTGACGCATCAGTGTGCAGGACAAACGGTTCATTCAGGTCTGGGTAGCCTAGGATCGGAGGGTTGGAGAGTTTGTCCACTAGGTGGCTCAGGACCTGGTGATGACTGTCAGTCCATGAAACTGGTGTTGTTGAGGGCAACTGTCCTTGCTTTCCTTTCTTTGTTTTCCCCTTTTTAGTCACTCTGGGGCTTTGTGGAGGAGTGGAGGTAGTGGGTGGGGCTGCCAACAGTTCATACAAGGGCTTCGCTATACAAGAAAAGTCTTTAATGTATGACCTGTAGTAGGACAGGAAACCTAAAATCTGCCTGACTTCTCCCACTGTGCTAGGGTGTCTTTCTTTCAGGGCCTGTACAGGAGCCACCTCTGCTGGGTCCATACTATGACCCTCTTTAGACACTATCCTACCCAAAAACCTAACTTTGGACTTAAACAGTTCACATTTCTTTGGTGTGAGTTTTACCCCATGTTGCTGGTATCGGTACAGAACTGTTTTTACACGGTCTACATGGTCTTTGAAGGACTTACTGTGAACCAAATTATCATCCAGGTAAGGCAGACAAATGTCGTCCCGCAAACCCCACAGACACTCCTCCATACTTCTTTGAAATTCAGCTGGTGCTGAACTCAAGCCAAAAGGAATCCTCACCCATTGGTATAGGCCCCAAGGAGTGATGAAGGCGGTGAGAGGCTGGCTTTCTTCATCTACAAGGCCTTGGTGGTACGCCTTGCCTTGATCCAGTACTGAAAACCACGAGCTCCCACTGAGACTGTCCAACATGTCTTGTATCCTAGGAATAGGATGTCTATCAGGCACTGACTTCCGATTCAGCTCACGGTAGTCCACACACAGTCTCAGTTCACCAGATTTTTTTCTTACACACACTATGGGTGACGAGTAAGGTGACTTTGATTTTGTAATCCAGCCCCTGTTAATCAAGTCCTGCAAATATTCCTTTACCTCCTGATGTAATGGCTTGGGCACACTGATATAAGTCTTTTGGACTGGTGTCTGGTCTTTCAGGGTGATGTGCATACGGAGTGAAGGTATACAGCCTACATCATTCTCATCTCGAGCAAAGGCTTTACATTCCTCCCTGAGCATGTCTCTTACTAGGGTCTGCTGCTCACTAGTTAAGTGATCTAATACTACAGGGGGGTCCCAAGCTTCGCTACAGTCTGTGGTGGGACATGTTATGTCTGAACAGTCTGTGTCTCTTTGTGTGGCTTTGTCTGGGCTTACTTGTGTTTGTCCTTGTGCCCGCTCAGTTTGAACTCTACCGGTACCCACCCCATAAATGGAATTTCGGTTTGATTGGCAGCAAGTCCATTCAGTGGTTCTGGCCCTAGGAGTTCATCTATTGCTCTGATAGCACTATTGGGTAGGTGCTCAGCTCGCCATTTGTCATTGATTACAGTTGCCTGAGCACCTGTATCCCACAGTGCTGTCACTGGTACATCATCAAAGGTACATTTCACCATTTTACGTTTTCCTATCAATTTGATAAGTCTTTTATCTTGTTTTGCTGAGAGGTAATCAACTTTGCATATTTCTGGTAACTTGTTTTTCTGTGCCTCTTCCTCTGCTAAGTGTTGCTCAACTAGCCTGACTGCTCTACACAGGGGTTTGTGTTCCTGCCATTGACACTTCTGACAGGACTTGGAGCAATATACTACGGTTGAACAACCAGCACATGTCTGGAACCTTCTGTCTGTACTTTCTTCCTGCAGACAGTAGTGGCAGCGGCGGGACTCTGACGGTTGTTGCTGGGTCACTGCTGGTCCCTCGGCAGCAACCCTCTGAAGTTTCCCTGCACCTGGCGCGGAGCTCTGCATCCTCTGGAGATGTGACCTGGCTGACCACACTTGAAGCAGTGACTGCAGCTTCCTCCTTCTCCTTTGTCCTGGCAGGCCCTGCAGCCTCTTTTCCAAGTGTCCTTGCCCTCTGCCATTTGTTTGGAGTTCTGTGGCTTGCCAGTGCTCATGGAAGCAAGCACCATCCGTTTCATTTCAGCTACCTCTGTTCTAAGCTCTCTTACCAGGGTGTGCATCTCGGGCTCAGGTGGGGGTTGAGCTGCCTTTGTCTTCTCCTTGGAGAGCTCTTTGGCGTTCCTCATCGGCTGTGTGTTCTGGGTTGAACAGGAGTCCTGTGACCTGTCCCAAGTATCGCTGGTTGTCTGCAGCTCATTCACTCTGGGTGTCTTTGTGCTGTTCCTCTTTAACTTATTGAGCCTCTCAGTCTCAAGGTTAGCTGCTTCATTTACTTTTTCAATCAGAGTTTCATCTGTCACGTCTGGGTTATCAAGGAAGGGCTTTATCTGGAATTTGACATTGTCATTGAGCAGCCCTGTACCAACTGACCTCAGAAACTTCTTTTTGACTAGATCTGCACTGTAGTGTTCCTCGGACTCTCTCCCCTTGGATGCAAAAAGAAGTCTGTCTTTTAGTTCAATAGCTCTGAACAAGAACTCTTGTGCTGACTCTTTTGGCTCCTGGGAAATGCTGATCAGTTTTTGGTACAAGTCTGTTGTGTCATCTTCTTTGTAATGTCCCTTTAATATTGTTTTTAGTTGAGGCAGGGTCAAATCAGTCTTTATTTCAAGCATGTCACGCAGCTTTAGGCCTGGGCTGATGGCCCTTATCACAGCCTCAATGACTTCCGACTCACCATGACCCTTGCGGAGCCCGCTCTCTATCTGGTGCATGAGGTTAGTAAACGACAACTTGTCACGCTGCCCTCCTTCACCGATTTGGCCACAGATGCGGAACTCTCTGTGGATGGTCACTTCAGGCACTTTGGCTGGTGACAGGTTCTGGATAGGGTTTACTTTAGCACTATCAGAAATGTTCAGTTTTTCACCAAGTGTTTTGATTTCCTCTTCTAAAGCTTTGCGGGACTGCTGCAGCTCAAAGTATTTTTCTTTCATCTCTGTTAGGTGGCGAAGCTCCCGCTCTCCTTCTTCCTCCGCCATGCCTTCCATGAAAGTTAACACTTCTTTAATAGTCTGAATTGCTTCCTCTTCCTCTGTGTTTTGTTCGATATCATCCAACTTCTTTTCCGCAATTTTAATGAGTGTTCGTCTGCTTTTATTAGCAACAGGCTCATCATCATCTTCTTCAATGCAATGCAGGTATCTACAGACCTCCACTATCCGGTCCCAGTTTAGCTGGCACAGCGTGGTGGTGGCCCGGTCTAGAAGAATCTCCAAATCCATTTTTTTTTCCAGGTTCGTCTCAGGAGAAAAGCCCTCTTCTTCCGTCGGGTGTAATGGCGGCGTGTCGAACTCTTCTCCTGGCTGGCTCGCCAAAATATGTTGCAGCCAGAGACACAGGCGGACACTGGGATGTGATTTCAGTGCAGCGCTTTTTATTTCTATAAGTTATTAAACAAAACAAAACAGCATGTGTTCCCTCTTTGAGGTCTTGCCTGCGTGTGTTCTCTGCTGCTCATCAAAATAACTCCTAGCTTCTAGCTAGTACAATCAACAACGGAACCAGAAAACTACTTCTTCTCCACCCCGTTTCCAAAACTTGCCACTCACAGGCACCACCCGGTGGCGAAAACTGCGCAGCGCACCCCCATCAACAACAACACTGCTCGAACATATACTAAAACAAGGAAAAAACAAATTGTGGGGGCACCTTATAACCCTAAATCTCCTAAACATCAATTAACCTGTCACACTTACATTATTGCTATTTGCCATTCTCATTTTAAGAGGAGTATGGCTTTTGCAATGTCATCCAATCTAAACATAAATAAAATAAAAATAAAACACATGCACGGAGACAGAGAGAGGGAGAGAGAGAGAGAGAGAGAGAGAGAGAGAGAGAGAGGGAGAGCAAAAGGTGTCTGTTTTTTTAATATCCCCTTAAGTTCACTGACCCCAAGTTTAACCATTCCATTTTTATTTGTCATAATCTTCCCTTCATATTGTAAACGAGGGCTAAACACACACTGCCTCTTCCAAACCGCTCCTCTTCCTGGAATCAAGCAAAACCTGATCACCCCTCCCTCTTCTTCCTGGACTCACATACAGCCAGTTCCATTCTGTCCACATATTTCCTGTTCCCTCCCCTTTCACAGATCTGCCAGTTTAAAGATGGGTGTAAAGAGCATGTTGTGAAGTGCAAGAGCTGACAAGCCCATTCACTGCAGATCAGCACATGAACATGAAGAAAAGGAACAGAGGTTTGGTTTGGATCAGAGCCCAACTTCTTTCTGTTGAGAGAAGTGAAACTATCTGACATTCACTGTCACTGAGAAGTGAAATGGCGCAGCGAGGAATTCAGCTGGACGGAGCAAAATTCTGCTGTTCCATCTGTCTGGATCTACTGAAGGATCCGGTGGCTATTCCCTGTGGGCACAGCTACTGCATGAGCTGTATTAAAAGCTGCTGGGATGAAGAGGATCGGAAGAAAATCCACAGCTGCCCCCAGTGCAGACAGACCTTCACACCAAGGCCTGTCCTGGTGAAAAACACCATGTTAGCAGAGTTGGTGGAGGAACTGAGGAAGACAGGACTTCAAGCTGCTCCTCCTGATCGCTGCTATGCCGGACCTGGAGATGTGGCCTGTGATGTCTGCACTGGGAGAAAGCTGAAAGCCCTCAAGTCCTGTCTGGTGTGTCCGGCCTCTTACTGTGAGCAGCACCTCCAGCCTCACTATGATGCAGCTCCATTAAAGAAACACAAGCTGGTGGAAGCCACCGTAAAGCTTCAGGAGAACATCTGCTCTCGTCATGACGAGGTGATGAAGGTTTTCTGCCGTACTGATCAGCAGTGTATCTGTTATCTCTGCTCCATGGATGAACATGAAGGCCACAAAAAAGTCTCGGCTGCAGCAGAAAGGACCGAGAGGCAGAAAGAGCTCGGGTTGAGTCGGCAACAAATCCAGCAGAGAATCCAGGACAGAGAGAAAGACGTGAAGGTGCTTCAACAGCAGGCGGAGGCTATCAATGGCTCTGCTGATAAAGCGGTGGAGGACAGTGAGAAGATCTTCACCGAGCTGGTCCGGTTCATGGAGAAGAGAAGCTCCGATGCGAAGGAGCGGATCAGATCCCGGCAGAAAGAGGAAGCGAGTCGGGCCGAAGAACTTCAGGAGAAGCTGAAGCGGGAGATCGCTGAGCTGAGGAGGAAAGACGCTGAGCTGGAGCAGCTCTCACACACAGAGGATCACATCCATTTTCTACACAGTTACCCCTCGCTGTCACGTCTCAGTGAATCTACAGACTCACCCGGCACCGATATCCGTCCTCTGCGCTACTTTGAGGATGTGACTGCAGCTGTGTCAGAGGCCAGAGATAAACTACAGGGCATTCTTACAGAGGAATGGCCTAAGATCTCATTGACAGTGACTGAAGTGGATGTTTTACTGCCACAACCAGAGCCCAAGACCAGAGCTGAATTCTTACAATATTCACATCAAATCACACTGGATCCAAACACAGCATACACATGGCTGTCATTATCTGATGGGAACAGAAAAGCAACACGTATGAGTAAAGAACAGTTATATTCTAGTCACCCAGACAGATTCACTTACTGGTGTCAGGTCCTGAGTAGAGAGAGTCTGACTGGACGTTGTTACTGGGAGGTGGAGTGGAGTGGGAAGAGAGGTTCAATAGCAGTCGCATATAAAGATATTAGCAGAACAGGGTATGAAAGTCTAATTGGATACAATGACAAGTCTTGGGCATTATATTATTACAACAATAGTTATCAGTTCAGACATAACAATATCTCAACTCCCATCCCAGGCCCTCTGTCCTCCAGAGTAGGAGTGTACCTGGATCACAGAGCAGGTATTCTGTCCTTCTACAGAGTCTCTGAAACCATGACTCTCCTCCACAGAGTCCAGACCACATTCACTCAGCCTCTCCATCCTGGATTTTGGCTTTATTATACTGGATCCACTGCTGAGTTGTGTAAGCTCAAGTAGACAGGAGTGATTAAAGCATCAATGTGTGAGATTCCTTTAAAAAATATTTTTTGTCTCCATCTTTGTTGCTCAGCGCTCATTGCTGTGGTGTTTCTGCACTGCACTTCCCAGAGATCACCTGTCAATCAAACAGTGTGGGCGGGACTGTGACGTCTTTTTCCTTGGATTTTCTGTTGATGCAGTTTGACTTTCTGTAGGTGGCGCTCTTTTCTTTGTCTTTCCTTTTCTTTGTGTTATATCAGTCAGTGATAGAGAGTATCCAAACTGACATTTATTCATATGAAAACAGAAACTGTTGTGTGGTCTATATAGTTCTTATGTTTGTTGCATATTTGTATTGTTGCTGTAATATTTTCTGCTATTTCTGTTCCACTGCATGGGCCTTAATGGAGCAGCACTAGAAGTCTCCCCTTTATTATAGCTGAATAGTTGTTAATATGTTATGTCATTAGTATTATAATCAATAGGGAGAGCATTCATTGTTTTCCTCCACAGTGATGACATACTGGTTTCACAGCTTTCGTCTGTGTGATTTTGCTCGGCAACAAGTTGCTCTTTTGGTTTTCTGCCCAGTGATAATGTTGCCGGATCGGTTTGGGACAGAAACCTGGAAACCTACAGGCCACACCTCTTTTCACAGTCTCATCTTCTCCTCTCTTTTACCAGTTTGAAGAGTTTTGAGTCTCCTGCGAGTCAATTTTCTTGAGCTCACTGACTGCAGTTTGTCTGCTTTACTTTGTTTTGTTTTGTAAAGAAAGTTTGGAGCCATTCAAATCAGCAGAGCGATGAAATGTTATTTTCAGCTTGTTTTTGACGTACAGTATTTGGTGTTTGTGCTTCTAATTGACTCTCTAACTCTACACCTCTCCTCTCACTGCTAAACCCACAATAATCTGACAAATTCTCCTCACTTTGCAGAATACTTGTCATTTTCTGTCTTTGTGAGGACATTAATAAGAAATAAGCACAAAAACACACCTGTCTCCTCGGGTGCAGCAGACACACACACACACACACACACACACACACACACACACACACACACACAATCTCTCTCTCTCCTCTACTGACAAAATTGCCAATATTGACACCATCTCTGCCTTTTTTCTACTCATCTCTCCCCATTTGACAAAGACAGTGTTTTGTCTTCCAGTTCTATTTCAATTCTGTATAATCAATCTGTATTATTTCTTTTAATATACATGAAATAAAATGTAAATATGAATACATGTGGCTTGTGAGACGTGTCTATTGTTCTCCAAAAGAGGTTACAGTCTGTTCATCTGGACTGTTAACGCTGCTCATTTCATCTTGTTTATCATGATGTTTTGTTGCCTGGCTGCTTGTCTTTTTTACTTCAATGGAAGCAACAAATATTTGTTGCAGCTACAAGTTGCCATCTATTGTGGCTTATCAAAGTTTTGTTGTTCCCAGTGGAAGGTGAACACAGGAGAGTGGACAAAGAGGTGTGAATGTTGATTAAAGGGAGTTTTGGCATGGAGAGAGCAATGTTTATGAATTGAATTTGGATTTCCTAACGCATAGGGCCGATAAAGAACAAAATAAAGCATGACTGATATTACTTTAATGTCACTGACAATCACTTTCTGTCATGCATTTATTGTATAATATACAGCTGCCCATAAGTATTAACTCAGTAGTCACAAAGATATTCTACTTTAATGTGATGTTGAACTTTTATAGTATCTTGGCTTGTGTCTCTTCCTCCATGATAAAACCCCCAAATCAGTGATTCTGTGATCTGTTGCTCCGGTAGAGGAGACTGGAGAATTGTGTTTTTTTCTCTCTCAATTCACTGCCATTGTATGGAGGAACAGTCTGAAAATCACTTCTAGCACATAAAGCAGACGACAAAGCAGATTCTGATAATATATAAAAAAAACAAGTCATGCTGCTGAACTGTTTTTAAGCCGATGGAACTAAGAAAATGCCATCAATAATTGTAAATAGGTGAAAAAAAGTACAATTATGACACAATTCCTTTTGTGGGCTATGAAAGCACTGGGGTCTTAAGGGCAGCTGTGATTTACCTGCAGAGGTTTTGTAGTGAAATAAGTGTTTTCATGACTTTCACAGTAAACTCTGAAGTTAATGCCATATTTCACTTTGGTGACTTGTGTAGGATTTGATGAACAGTCGCCCACCAGCAGCAGCCAGTCTGGGGAAACAGCCATAAAATCCCATTTCTCTGGAGGCTCAGACCGGGTGATCTCAGGGCCGATTTAGCACAGAGGAGGCGAGGCGTGACAAATATCCCCATGTGTGCCTGAATGGCACCTGTCAGCTTCTCATTCATACCAGCACTGTGTGATGGTCAATTACCAGTGTGTCTGCCACTCATGCTTACCCACAGTGATCAAATCACACCAGAGGTTTTAGCATTGGTCCACAAAGTCAAGTGGCAGAGTTGAATCTCTGATCAAAATGATTCCATTCTTGAGGGATTTTTCATGTTGTGACCCTGTTGAGCAGATAGATGGCACTGTGTAGAATTTCTCCCAGAGATGCTCTATAAAATCTGCACTTTGAATCATAAAACATAACCTTAATAGTATTTATATCATTTGTTGTGTATTCAGTCAAGACAAGAAAGCTCTCAAAGTAGCACAGAGTGAGATGTCTGTCACTGCTTGTCGTTCAGTCGTTCCAGGGGGGATCGTTCCAGGGGGGATCGTTCCAGGGGGGTTCCACTAACACAATCCAGCCGTGTCTAGTCAACGTTAACTCTAACCAGGCTTGAATAATCTTACATTGTGCGCACACGGAGTACATAAGCAGCCCAGAAGAGTCGATTGTCGAAAAAACGATACAATGACGCAAAAAGAAGGGAAAACGAGAGCTGTGTTCTTCTCAGCGGCGGAACAAACCCTGCTGATGGAATTATACGAGGAATATAGAATTATACGAGGAATATAGAATTATACGAGGAATATAGAATTATACGAGGAATATAGAATTATACGAGGAATATAGAATTATACGAGGAATATAAAGGGTCGTCACCAAAAAGGGCAATACTGCCTCAATATACAAAGCGAGGGAGATGGCTTGGCAAAAAAATGCAGACAGACTAAACTAAACTTATTGTTTCATTTGTATTTATTAATAAATGAACATTCAGATCACTAGATACAGTAAGACTGTGTGGCTATATTATCAGTAGGCTAGATAATATCAGATGTATGTTTAAAATAATGGTGTAGGCTAACTTAGGAGAACCGACATAACTACAATGCATTTACTGTTAATTAGCCTAATTCAGTGAGGTGTGTGAAGCCCCTCTGACCTAGTGACCCTTGGCCTTTATTCATTCTTCACTGTTACATCTCAACAGGAGCCATCTCAATAGCCAGAAACCAACGTGGCAACAAGTGAAAATTAAATACAAAAACACTTTCCAGAGTGGTAAGTAGCCTATAATGAAATGTGAAATGTATTTGTTAAAATAGTTGTTGAGCTGTAAATATGTAATATTGTAGCCACCAAAAAAAAGACGGATGCCACCGCTACCGGTGGGGGAGCTCCACCTGAGGACCTCACACCCCAGAGGAGCTGGCGCTGAGCTGCACCCAGGGGCGCCCACTGATAGAGGGAATAGAGGGGGGGGGGCCTCCTCAGACATCATTCCCCAAGGTGCTCAGGAGCAATATGTACAATATGTATTGTCTACTACTTTTCCTCCACAGGTATCAGTCTCTCAGTGGTAATAACTAACGGTACGCCTATATCTGTCAGTGAGTGGAGACACTATCTGCCCGCTAGATCCCCCGACTCAAGATGCTGAAGGCTTACCTGACCCATGTGTGAGTAGGTCTTATTTTGTTAAAACACTGTGCATCTTATGCAGTTCTGTCTTCTTCTGCTTTAACAACTGCAGTGTTATCTATTTGCAGGGAGATGGCACCAGCATGTCTAGGCCCTTGATGAGGAGACAATGTCTACAGACACAGAAATGAGGCGTCTTTTTTTATTTTAACCTCATGTTCTTTTTAACTCTTTTTGGCTGGACCACAACAGCGGGGCCAGCCCTACAAACGCGAATGTCTGTCACTGACTGACTGACTGACTGACTGACTGACTGACTGAGTGATCAAGTTACACCATTGGTTGGCCGTGGCACGTGGCACATCATAGCGTCACAGAGCCAGAAATGTAAGTTTTGTTTTCTCCGCCGTCTAGTTTCTCCGCTGAGTTCGGAGCCCGTTTCTCCCACACAGTAAGCAGGCTGATCAATATCATGCATGTAAGCTGAAGCTAAAGTAGAATCTATACAATTATATCATATTGTAACGTGCCGTAAGGACACTAAAACTCTCACGTAGTTTGTTGACTAGCAAAAAGAGTCTTCAGGCAAAACTATACTTAAAGCCCAGTTTTATTAGGCAATTTCTCCAACATCAAACTCCGAGTTCAACCAGACGTTTTCCCAGCTTCCCCACGACTCCCCTTAAAGGAGCCTTGCTCTCTCAAAATCATCTTGGTTCCACCCACATCACATCATGATATGCTGCCCTAGTAATGTGATCAGTGACAGCTCACATTACACTACCCCCTTCTAAGACTGAAACATCCAGTACTAAAATACAGCACATGCTGAACAAAAACATCTTACTATAACATTCTTGAAGTGTGACAACAATATAAAAGGCCAAGTGACATCACTTCATGACCCCTTAATGATGCTGAGAACAGAACACTGTATGTTTACAGTATACAGTACATCACATCACAAAATCTTCTTGCCAAACTGGCCTTCTAACATTTCTCTGTGGCCTAGCCACCTGGCTCCTGTGACCTCCTGCCCTTGTGGAAACCCCAATGTCTTCACTTACAGGTAAAATGGGGGGGCGATCAGAATGCGTTCCCATTGTCTCTTTTTCTGCACCCTGTTCTCTGTTTCCAGTTCCCGGCTCCCCAGGGCACCCGATTTCATCCCCTGTTGGTAAGTCTCTCTCATTCACCACAGGTCTTCTCCAAAATGGCAACCTGGTGTGCTTCCCTTGAGCACCTTGTCTTCTGTTAGCGACTGGTGCCTGACCCAACCGCCTGGATGCCCGTGGGTCATTAATTAGAACAAAATCAGGGTTCCAGTCCATGCCTTTTGCCATATCAGTGCCCCCTGGTTGTAGGTTTTCTGGATTCCCAAGGTATGGCTTCAGTCTGTTATAGTGTACCACAGCTTTATAAGGACCATTACATTGCTCGACTTCATATAGCGCATCTGACAGTTTTCTCACTATCCCGAAAGGGCCTTTAAACTTCTTTCTTAGTTTAGGTGATAGACCCTTCTTCTTCTGATAATCCCGAAGCCACACAAACTCATTTTCCTCATATCTTTGAGGGGTTACTTTCAGATCAAAATACTCTTTCTGTTTACCCGTGGCCCTTTTGTGATTTTTCTTTACAGCCTCCCTCACTGTGCTTAGATATCCCTGTAGCTTCTGCACATACACACTCACATACTGGGTGTCCTTGTTTTGCTTTCCCATGACTACATCGACAGGTAAGGTAATTTCAGTGCCGAACAGCACCTTGTAGGGTGTAAACCCAGTGGAGGACTGGACACTGCTTCTGTATGCCATCATTACATATGGGAGCATTTCATCCCAGTTACTTTGATTATCTTCCACAAAAAGTGATAGCATGCCAACTAAGGTTTTATTCATTCTTTCCACTAATCCATCCGACTGAGGATTATAAGGAGTAGTTCTTGTTTTGTTCATCTGTAACAAGTCGCACATTTCCTTAAAGAGATTTGATTCAAAGTTTCTCCCCTGATCACTATGTATTGTGCGAGGAACTCCTAGCCTCAATACAAATTCCTCCACTAGTTTCTTAGCTACTGTTACAGCCTCTTGGTTAGGTATGGCATACGCTTCGGACCATCTGGAAAAGTAGTCTGCTACTACCATTATATACTTATTACCTCGCTCAGTAGTGGGGAAGGGGCCCATTAGATCTACAGCGATCCTTTCAAACGGACGGCCTGTGATAGAACTTGTCATAGGTGCTCTAGGAGGGGGACCTTTTTCTTTGTAAGCAGCACTTGCCATACACGCCTTACACCACTGTCTTATGGCTCTTTGCCAACCCGGCCAGTAAAATCTTGCTCTGATTTTGCCTGTGAGTTTTTCTATTCCTAAATGGCCAGCGGTTCTGTCGTTGTGCATAAAGGTTAGTATCTCATTTACCAGTTCGTCTGGTACCACCCCCCTCCACACAGTTTCACCTGTCTCATAGTTGTGGCTCTCAAGGCACAGTACTCCGTTCCTTAACTGTAATGCACCCCACACTTGCCTGAATGGCCTGAGGTTGGGCTCTGAAAGTAGTTCAGCAGCAGGCTCAGTCCTATCCTGTTTTTTCCAATCCTTCAACTGGGAAATCACAGGGTCCCTATTCTGTGCCTCCATGAGGAAGGCCATGTTTGCTGAGGCTTGAGAGTTAGCACTCACTACAGGTGCCATTGTGATCTCATATGGCCTATCAGAGGCCGCTTTCAGTGTTACTGCATTACATTTGTGGTCAACATGCCCAGCGCCCTCTGACTGCATGTGCCGCCGTGACACGCCATCCGCATTACTGTGCAATTTCCCTGGACGGTGTACAATGTCATAATGATACTGGTCTAGCAGCTCTAACCACCTGGCTAACTGACCTTCGGGTTGTTTGAAGTTACTAAGCCAACGCAGTGAGCTGTGATCTGTCCTCAGTAAAAACTTCCTTCCTAACAAATAGTGTCTGAAATGTTTAAGGAACACAATCACCGCCAACAGTTCTTTCTTAGTGGTTGAGTATCTCTTCTCTTGTTTTGACAGGGCCCGACTAGCGTACGCTACTACTCTCTCGCCACCATCATGTTTCTGTGATAGGACAGCCCCTATACCGGTGTCACAGGCATCAGTATCCACTATGAACTCTAAATTCGGATCAGGGAATGCCAATATAGGGGATGTGGTAAGTTTGGATTTCAGCTCATTGAAAGCCACCTCACATGCTGCAGTCCACTGAAATATTTTCCCCTTGTCCGTCAACCGATAAAGTGGCTCCGCTATGCGTGCAAAATCGGGTATAAACCTTCTGTAATACGATGCGAGTCCAAGAAAACTTCTAGCCTCTGTCACTGACTTAACGGTAGGCCATGATCTAACACTCTCTGTCTTGGAGGGGTCAGTAGACACTCCCTCTGCCGAAATGATATGGCCTAGGTAGCCCACCTGTGACCTGAACAGGTGGCATTTAGCTGGCTTCACTTTAAGGCCAGCCTGTTGCAATCTGCTAAGGACCCCCTCCAACCGTGTCACATGTTCCTGAAAAGAGCGGCCCACCACAATTATATCATCAAGGTACACCAAACATGATGTCCACTGCATGTCAGCCAACACCAAGTCCATGAGGCGTTGAAAAGTACTCGGTGCATTGCACAATCCAAAGCCCATGACATTGAACTCAAAAAGTCCCCTCTTGGTCAGAAATGCTGTTTTGCTACGGTCATCTGGATGCATATCCACCTGCCAGTCCCCAGAGGCCAGGTCCAAAGTGGAGAACCATTTGGCCCCAGCCAGAGAGTCCAATGTTTCATCAATCCTTGGAAGCGGATATGCATCCTTCACTGTGTATTCATTTAGCTTTCTGTAATCAACACAGAACCTCACTGTATTATCTTTCTTTCTCACTAGCACCACAGGTGCTGCCCATGGACTGGTAGATGGCTGAACGATGTCTCTATCTAACATGCTCTGCAAATGGCTATCAAACTCTGCTTGCAGATGGACAGGGGCCCGTCTCAGTGCTTGTTTGATTGGCCTTGCCTTCCCTGTGTCTATCCTGTGCTGGACTAGAGGTGTACGGCCCAAATCAAAATCCCCAGTGCTAAACACACCTGCGTATTTGCTTAGCATTTCCCTCACAGTTCTGAGCTGTGTACTGTCCAGCTGCTGTGTATCAAGGTTAAGGGCTTGTATTAACGGCTCTATCTCCCACTTTGGTTGATGAGCAGACAACTGGGGGCGCTTATTATCGTTCAAACATGTGATCACTGCTGCTTCACAGCCCTCCTCCCAAACAGAAAACCCACCCGGTTTTGTACCCTCTCTGAGGCACTGAGGTTCAGGAGATACATTCATCACACGTACAGGTAGTTTCCCACTGATAGACCTGCCCAAGCTACATGCTATCAGAACATTGTTTCTCTCTGTGACCTCTGTACATGGTTCCAGGAGACCCTCAGTGCTTTCATTGTTTATAGTGCCCTCCACTTTACCTGGTATAACCATTTCGGATCTGGGGGGAATCACAATATCATTCATGACAACCACCCTGCATACACTTCCTGTCCCACCCCGTGAAATCAAAGGTACCTGCTTACCTAGGATGGTGCATATGCGTTTCTGCATGTCAATCACTGCTCCATATTTAACTAGGAAATCGGTTCCTACCAATGCACATTGGTCAGCATCCCTAGCAACTACAAAGTCGCAAGCCAGGTTCAGACCGTCAACGTTCATGACAGCAGACCGTCTCCCCATCACGGCGAGATGTTGTCCATTGGCTGCTGTGACTGGTTTGCAGTAGGGTTTCAGCAAGTCCATTCGGCCCCCTGTAGCATCCCTCCATATTTTCTCCTGCACCATGGAAACCTGTGCCCCTGAATCCACCATAACCTCACATTCTACATTTGCAATGTCAGCCAGTATGTAAAATCCCTCTCCAACTACCCCTGAAGCTACTGTAGCCTGAGAGTCCTGTGCGTCATCTGGATCGTCCTTGGACACGTACGGGCAGTCTCTTTTGAAATGCATGGTACATCCACAGTACCAGCAAGCTCTGCTGGGCACCGATGAAGACCGCGTTCGGTCACTCCCAGGGAGACGGCCTCTCCCTCTCCCCTGGCTTTGCTCAATGCCAGTTCGACGTCCACCTCCTCCCGTGGGTCGTTGGTCCTCCCTGTCGGCCAGGTGTCTCACCTCGGTCCGTAGCTGTGCGACGCTCTCGCATAGCGACTCCAACAGTTCTTTAGGGACAGTAACATTGTCTTTGGTATCCTCCACTGAGCCGCACACATTTATCTTATAGTGAGAAAAGTCTCGCTCCTCAAGTTGCCTTATCTGCTCCAGTTCCGCAGCCATGTATATAGCATCTTCTAGTGTCTTGGGTTTACCGCTGCGCAGGTGTATACGAATATCCCCTCTCCCAACATTGGCAATAAAATGATCGCGTGCAAGGGAATCGCGTGTGCCTGCGCTGTAATCTGGATATGCCTTGTCAGCTAGCCTACACAAATCATAGCCAAAATCTCGTATGCTCTCACCCACTTTGCGCCAGCGGTCCAGAAAGGCTGCTCGGTTCCGGTCGGCATGTACCGGAGGCTCAAAATGCTGCTGCAGAGCCCCCTTCAAAAGTCCATAAGTCCTTTTTATGTCCTGCGGTAAATTGCTGCAGAGATTTCTGGCCGATCCCCTCAGCGAAAGGATAAGATAGAAGAAGTCCACTCACCCGCCTTCCCTTCAAAAGATTCTGGCAGAAAAACCGGGCGCCGATCCGGTGCTGGTGTCGGAGTCGACGAGGACGCCGACGCCTGCAGACTGTCACTCCTGCCGTGTTGTGGCTCGTCCATCGCCGTTAGCTAGGTTCCCTGAAGACACACGTGGCTAGTTAGCTCCCCCGCACTAGCCAGCGACCTTGGTAGTCAACGTGAAGATCCCAAACGAAACCGCTGCCACCAATTTGTAACGTGCCGTAAGGACACTAAAACTCTCACGTAGTTTGTTGACTAGCAAAAAGAGTCTTCAGGCAAAACTATACTTAAAGCCCAGTTTTATTAGGCAATTTCTCCAACATCAAACTCCAAGTTCAACCAGACGTTTTCCCAGCTTCCCCACGACTCCCCTTAAAGGAGCCTTGCTCTCTCAAAATCATCTTGGTTCCACCCACATCACATCATGATATGCTGCCCTAGTAATGTGATCAGTGACAGCTCACATTACTAATTACTAATATCACCGTTTATGTCGATGCATATGCGCGAGCTCAGTCCACCTGAAATCCTCTGTTCTGTCGGGGGGGAGAGACACAGACGAGCATGCGGGTTTCATCACGCCGAGGGCTTATCGCCGACCTTCCCGAAGTTTCCCGGGCCCACGGTTCCGGCCGGCGCCGCTAGCCGGGCGCCGATTCGTTCCCGACGATCCGGCCGAGATTTCGGCCGGGGTCCCGACGACGACGCGCCCCCGGTGTCCGGCGAACGGCGTTTTCGGCACCGACGGGTAACAGAGCGCCCGGCGCTCGGATCGGCAGGATCGATGCGGGCCGTGGGCGCGGTGGAGACGACAGCGGTGGAGAGAGAGACGGGACGCGCTGGAACGATCGGTATGGACGTATGGACTATTATTCTGTATTAGCGGTCTACAGCCAGGGGTTAAAGTGGGCCGGAACGATCCGGAACGGCGTTCCGGCACCTTCGATTAATAAGTAAATAAATCTGATTGGCAGTTTCATACATAATAACGACAAGCGACTTCACAGGGCTGCCGACTCTCACCATTGACCGAGAGAGTGAGTTGCTATGGTTACGGGGACGCTCTGTATCTGTCCTCTGAAACTCATGATTCACAATAATAGGTTTTTTAGGTTAGTATGCCTATGCAAGATCATGAATGTAAGCACCTCGATGCTGAAATCTAGTAATATAACATAATCTTTACATTTTTGGTTAACAATATACAGGGTTGCTGTTTCTTGACTTAATCCAAGAGGTTAGGTGGTGTAGAAATGCAGGAAATTTGTTTTAAATTACTTTTTTTTCTGACCCCCCCCCCCCTCCGAAACAGGGTTCCCCCACCTGCCAAATCCCACTTTAACCCCTGTCAACAGCGGAGTTACTTACACCATTGTGGCACACTCATACACGCACTGGCGACTGGTCATTGGTTGGCGACAGGTGGGCATAGATGGGCATAGCCCCACCTGTTGTCACCAGAAAGAACTGCAAACAAATTATGTTATTATTAATTCTCAAAGACTATTATCTGATATAATGTATAATCTATGAATATAGCATCTTCCTAAATTGCATATCATTTGTGTTAGGATTTTAGTTAATGTTTATTGGTCCCTGCCGTGCTGCTTCAGACTGCGTTCTCCCGATTCGTGTCCGCAGTAGGCCTAGGGTGGCGTGAATGGGCTAGCCCCTCTCTCACAATGCAATGTGTATTGTACGTGGGAAAATATGAATACGCATGCTCAGAGTGTTACTGTATTCAATGTAGATCACGCAAATTTGATGACAAGTTTTTGCAGATTTAACTGCTTTTGCCACCTTTTTCTCTGGCGCTCCCAAACGTGTTGCGGCTCTTGCAGAGGCAACACAGAGACGCATCCCAAGGCCACCCGCTGTGCGATGGAACTTTAAAAGTAGAACTGTCAGTGCGGTTTGGGAGAACCGCGCCGCGCTGCTCCAGTGTATGGAGGCCATACGCACACAGCCAGGATGGGATGAGGCCACCATAAGTGAGGCATACGGTCTGTCAAAGAAACTCCGGGACAGAGCCTTTCTGCAGCTGCTGGAATTCTTTTCCTTGCTTATGCCAGAAGTGGATGTTTTATACAACACTCTGCAAAAACGGAGCATCGATGCACCTGGGATTAGCAGTGCGCTCGCCCGTTTCAAGGAGAATGTCCAGAATATGCGGCAGCAAACTGATGAATTAGCCGCCACCGCTCATGATGGAGCAGACGAGCCAGGCCGACGAGTAACCAGCACAGCGCCGGTGATGAAGGAGGCATGCGACACAGTCATCTCTCAGGTGGAACAGAGGTTTTCACAGAGTGACCACCTGATCGCTGCAAAGCTGGTTGACAGCTCGCTCTTCCCACAATTTGTCCTGTCATTCCCTACATCTGAGCTTGACTGTGCTGTGAAACTATGGCCTGTAGGAAACGAGGAGAAGTTGAAGTCTGAGCTGACCACTCTGTACCGCCACACTGAGCTTCATACTGGAAAGACGGCCCTGTCTCTGTTAACGTCCATCCATGAGAACAACTTAGAGGAGGCTTTTGCTGAGACCGTCACTCTGCTGAAAATGATCATAACAACTCCTGTGACAACATCTGAGTCAGAGAGGAACTTTTCCACCTTGAAGAGGATAAAAACGTTCACTCGCAATACCATGGGACAGCCGCGACTCAACGCATTGGCCATGCTGTCCATCGAAAGCCAGCTGATTCAGGAGCTACATGACTTCATCCCCAGAGTCATCGAGAAGTTCGCCCAGAGGAAGAACCGCCGTGCCGCCTTTCTCTTCAAGTGAGCCCTCAGCTTTGGTGAGTGAAAGCATATTTTATCATCCTGCCTTTGTGGTGATGGTCCGTGCATTGGCCATATTGTTGTGCTGGATCGATTTATATAGATGGTGACGAGTGTCAGTGTGTCCATGCTTATCTATTAAGGTTGTTGTCATAATGTTGTTGTCATAGAATGGATCTGTATCCCTAAAAAGTTGCCTGTACGCTTCGTTGTGGCCTTCAGTGGTGTTGAGCTCTTTGCTGTTCGCTTATGGCCCTGTAGACTCATTTGTTCTGAGCTTGGTTGTGTCGGCTTAAATATTGCATTCTTAATTTAGGCTTGTGGCAGTGGTAATGTAACTTGTGTAATTGCTCTGTCTTCTGCGGCATTCCGTCTGCGAAAATATACACTTGACCAATGAAATCTTTTGCTTTCTATGATGTCACATTTTCAAACGTTGTCCCAGGCTGAAATAAATATGTGTGGCTTTCGATCGCTAAAAGGCTTGGGTACGGGGATGATGGTTAGGCCGTGCGCCTTTACGCCCAGGTGAGGCAGAGGCACACTCTGATCCACGCGGACTAGGAAGGCTAATATAGATATATAGGCACAAATTAAATTATCGCCTGCCAAAGTGAGAGTATGGTGCGCTTCACAGACAACATATGCAAACTGTGATCTATTTTCTCCACAGCTGTAGCCAGAACAGCAACTGGTTTCACCTCAAACACACTGCAAGTCGTTGCTCAGGGTCGATTGGCTCCGCGTCATGTAAAATCCAGTAAATTGCAGAAAATCATGCAGTAAATTCACGAAGACTGAAAGCCTGTCATGTTTTTTTTTTTTTTTTTTTTTTTATATCTTATAGTTCTTTATAGTTTTATCATTTAATTGCTCAGTTCTTTGTGCCGTTTTGCCGCGACACTTTCAGTTATGAATTTGTTTTTCACTGCGTGAGAAAATGGACTTGTCGCGTGAGAGCGTGTGAAAAGTGTCAATTGTGTGAGTCTCACGGTCAGTGCGTGAGAGTTGGCAGCCCTGCGCTTAGCTGTTGTTTCAGAACAATGGACAGCGCTGTTTGTTGACGTGTTAAAAAACACACATCAGTAGCAAGAGAGAGTACTGTAGTTTTCCTGGTATGTAGCCTATCTATTGAAGTAGCTGGTGCCCCACCAATTTTTTACATATAAAAACGCCACTGCATACACGGTCCAGCCATATACTAGGTTTTGACCTAGTCTTGTTAGTTAAGGAAAACTAATTTATTGCTTAAGTGCCTAGGTTAAAGGTGCAAGTGAAAAAAGAACTATGTACAAAAGAAAGTACGGCGGCCTGTTAAGAGTTCGAGTCGGACCCGAGCGCAGGACACAGACAAGAGGATGAGGGTAAAGAAGCGGTTTATTAAACAATGGATGAAATGTAGCGTGAGCGTGGAGCGAGGCAGGCCGGATGTCTGGGGAGGCCGGAGGCAGACGGTGGAACAGGCACAAAGTCAGGCTGGAGGGGGATGATTCTGGACACAGGAGATTCAGGTTAAATGCGAGAAACACACAGGGAGAAAATCAGCAGGTAAGCTAGAACGGCCTCGAGCTATCTACCACGGTAGTGTAGAAAACAATCTGGCGAAGAGCGGACGAGGGACCGGGGTAGATATACCGAGGCCGACGAGACGATCGACAGCAGGTGCGCTGACCGGAGATGAGCCGCTGAGCCGGGAGCCGGGAGGACAGGGAGACCACGCCCACACCGGGACACATACAAAACACGGAGAGAGACAGACAGAGGGAAACACTGGAAACACAAGGGAAGGGAGACACAAGGAAACACTAGGAACAACAAGGAGTACGACCACAGCCGTAACAGTTCCGCTGTTAAAGTTTTGCAGCAGCTTTGAAGTCAAACACATTCTTGACAAGGCTTTAGATACTCAGCTCATATCAGAGATGGGAGAAGAACAGCTGATATACAAATGCTTTTAGGTTAGTGTGTATTTCAAGGACAACAGTTTTGTGCCGAACCCAGACTGAGAACCAAAGTCTTAGTGGAATATTTAAGTTGAACTTAAAATTTTGCAATCGAGTTGCACATTAAGTTTTCACTTTCATTCTTGGTGAAGTGAAAAACTCTAATGGCAGTATCAGTTTGTCTGGCAGTATCTTCTAGGAGTGTAAGAAAATATTGATAAGCTTGTACTGATTCTGTTTCACAATACAAATTTGGACTTTTTATTCCTTTAGAGTTCTATAGTTAAATCCATGCACTATATTGTAGAGTTTATAGAGTAGCAATTAGGAGAGTAACAGTGACTTGTTTCAGTCTTGTCTATCAAAACAACAATATGATGTACTGTCAAATTTTGTAATTGATAAACAGAATCAGAATCAAGTAAACTAGACAAATGGGAAAATAATTCTGCAAACACAGCAAATATAAGGCTAGGACAAAAAAGCTTTTTTAGTTAAGGAAAACTCATTTATTGCCTAGGTTAAAGGTGCACGTGAAAAAAGAACTATGTACAAAAGAAAGTACGGTGGCCATTTTAGGACATCCTCAGCTGCCTTTGTCGTTCGTAGATCTACTTTGTCAAATTTAGGTGGACTTGTGTCGGGTTTAGCTCAAGTCTTTTGTCAGACTTAGATGGACTTGTATCAGGTTTAGATGTACTCTGTCAAACTTACATGGCGCTCGTCTGCAATAGAGGGCAGTCCCGGCGTTACGATCGAGCGCTTCCGATCTGTCATCACACGGTGTGCTACAACTGGACTGAGAGGAACCGGTTTCAAGTAAATAAGGCAGCAGAGAGCTGGAATATGCAAATATGAATCGGATTTATCGGAATCGCTGCACAGTTCATTAAAAATGCTTTTGCATTTACTTGAAACTGGTTCCTTTCAGTCCGGTTGTAGCACACCGTGTGATGAAGGACCGGAAGCGCTTGGTTGTAACGGGACTGCCTTCCATTGCAGACGAGCACCATCTACGTTTGACAAAGTACATCTAAACCTGATACAAGTCCATCTAAGTCTGACAAAACACAGCTAAACCTGACACAAGTCCACCTAAATCTGAGAAGACAGCAAAACCTGACACAAGTCCACCTAAATCTGAGAAGACAGCTAAACCTGACACAAGTCCACCTAAATCTGAGAAGACAGCTAAACCTGACACAAGTCCACCTAAATCTGAGAAGACAGCAAAACCTGACACAAGTCCACCTAAATCTGAGAAGACAGCTAAACCTGATACAAGTCCATCTAAGTCTGACAAAACACAGCTAAACCTGATACAAGTCCACCTAAATCTGAGAAGACAGCTAAACCTGATACAAGTCCATCTAAGTCTGAGAAGACAGCTAAACCTGATACATCCACCTAAATCTGACAAAACACAGCAACACCTGACACAAGTCCACCTAAATCTGAGAAAAGACACCTAAACCTGACACGAATCCACCTAAATCTGACAAAACACAGCAAAACCTGATACAAGTCCACCTAAATGTGACAAAGTAGATCTACGAATGACAAAGGCGGCTGAGGATGTCCTAAAATGGCCACCGTACTCCGGAGCAAACGGTCGGTGGTGGGGCAAACAGCTCCTGACTCCTGTTCCTGCTACAGAGGTGCAGGGTCCCCCTCACCTGCACCACTAGAGGAAAAGAGGACAAAGAAGACGGGGCATTAACTCAATAGTCTCTCACTTCCAAGTTTGCTTGAAGACTCAAACAGGAACAGTTCATTGATTCCTCCTAAGCAGTGAGGGCAAAGTCTTACCTGAGGACATAGAACAGGAGGTAAGCGGTGTCCTCTCTGTCTCTCAGGACCGCGGCCTCGTCCGTCCTCGTCACCCGGGAGTCATCTAGGGTCAGCCGTTCCCCGCCGGGTCCCTCTGTGACGTCACTGATGTAGTGGCCTGTGTGGGACACGGGAAACACAATGCAGATTAAGCTTTATTTGGTGGGTTTGTTTATATGTGTGTGTGTGTGTGTGTGTGTGTGTGTGTGTGTGTGTGTCTCAGATCCATATGGATGTCTGATGTGTGTGACATTAATCACCACAGTCGATGCTCTCCCCCAGGTGAGAGACGATGGCAGAGAGGCGGTAGCTGCTCTGGACACGGTGATCCTGCTGTAAAGAAACATGGTGAGTGATGAGGCGTTCATTTCCTTTTTAATAAGGCTCTTAAACTACTCTATCCATGAGTAACTATCCACTACATTTTCTCTCAACACTTCATTGAAAAATGACTGTTTTCTCTCTCTCTCTTATACATGTATTTTCTTTCTCCATCTCTGCTGTCTGTCCCTATGTCTCTCTCACCACAGGAGCTCCCTGCTGAGATCTGTCTCTGTCTCCTGAGCTCTCCAGCTGATCGACTGATGCTGAGAGACACACCGCAGAATCTTGTTTTACTTGGAAACTTACAAACTCTAGTTGGGTGTTTCTAGTTAGATTAGCACTGAACAGGTTTCAAATTGCACATTTTCTCTTACCTGTGCTTGGGAGGGGTTTTGCCTGGGCTGACACCTTCCAGCCTCCTGGGGAGCTTTGAATGAAAGAGCATCCATTTTGATCAATGTGATATTCAAGACAAATATACTGTGTATAGGAAACTGTTTTCAAACATGACATACGTGTACAGTAATAGGCAGGTGCTCATTCGTGCTAGACTATAGTTTCTTAAATCTATAAGTCATGTATAAGCCAGTTTGACAGACAGTCAAACTGGCTCATTCAAATGAGATTCAACCAGAGAAGTGAGAATAATCAAAATAACTCCATTACATTGTTTAGAGTTGTTTTGGATGGTATAACATGCATTTAATGTACATTAAATCATTTCATGGTGGTATTTCTGGTAGGTGAAATTACTCAGTAAATATATGTATATAGTATGTTTGAGGTCATTATGCAGTTGTTCCAATATGGAGTGTAATGAGTGTAAGTTTACCTCAGTACATCCTGCTGCTCCTCCAACAGGGAGGCCAGAGACAGGACTGGAGGGATGCAGACAGCATCATTCACTCTCCTCAGCTGTTTCCCATCGTAGCAGAAACGCTTCATGTGAAGCACTAGCACTCTATTAAAAGAGAGAGGACCATTAACACATACTATAGAAAGACAGTGTAGTTTACAACATCATGGGCAGGTTCATGTATGGGACTTACCTGGGCAGAGTGAGGAAAGCTCTGGCTGCTGTCGCCTGGTGGCCGAGGCACTGCCGGCAGGTACACTCCAGTTCTGATGCCTAAGGAACAAGACACAGAGTCACTAACATAGGTGTGTGTGTGTGTGTGTGTGTGTGTGTGTGTGTGTGTGTGTGTGTGTGTATGGAGAACTGAACTGATCCGCTGTATACTGACTTTGAAGTAGAGTGCCAGGCTGTCGGCCAGGCAGGAGGAGAGGTCCAGAGAGAGGTTGTTGAGCTCCTCCTCCTGGAAGACTTTGTTACCACAGCTTTAAAAACAAACATGGAGGAGAAAAATACTTGAACTCAGATCACCAGACAGTTCTGTGAACCTCAGTGATAAGTGATGTACTTTGTTGTTTCATGTTTGATTCTGTGATCGTTCAGATAAAACATCATGAATATAGTAAATGCAGTTTGCTGTTGAGTTACCTGGAGCAGGTGCGGACACTCTGCAGCTTGAACTCAAAGTTCAGAGTGGGACAGGTGTAGTCCGGTGTTGTGGACGTCCCCTGCTGTGTCTCGCCCTGCGTTTTCATGCCCATGAGGAAAAGCGTGAGGAACTCATGGGCGTCCTGTAAGAGATCAGGAAGCCATTCAAATATGTTTATCACACAAATACTGCAGTAAAAAAGAAATCATGAACGCTAGACTCATTTTTGTACCTGCTGAAAGTCACCCTCGTACTCCTCGTTGAACACGGCCAAGCTGCTCTTGACCGACCTCAGGAGGGCGCTCTTGCTGTGGAAGGAGCTGTGACCCTGCCTCGCCTTGTACAGCTCTCCAAAGTAGCTGGAGAACAGGAGATTGAGAGCATAAGTATTTATGATTTACTTTTAATATCAAGGTAACAGATCTCTTGCTCTACTGTACCTCTGCAGCTTCAGGCTGGTTTTCTTGGGGCTCCACAGCGCCTCCTGCCCCATGATGTCAGCACAGAAGCTTGGGATGCTGTACAGGGCCTGGAGAGTGGCGTTCAGGAAGCAGGTGTTCCCAATGTTTGGAAACCTGGTAGGAAAAACACATCGATAAAAATAGAATAACTTTCTAATGTGTTCTGTTGCCCGAGGTGCTTTTAATGAACCTTGAAACCATGAAAATTCATGGTTTGTAATGGCAGTGATATGACTGACTTATCTGAACCTCAGATATCCAAACTGTCCAGTCTACCAAATGGGCATAATGAACTAAATAGGCAGTGATGAGAAAATGAACTCTGCCAAGTCTTAGAGATGACCTCAGTCTAAAACTTTTTGCTTTTCCAATATGCTAATACTGTCAAGTGCAATTAGAATAATTACAATTTTCCTGCTTGGATTTCGCTTGCCTTGTACTAATTAAACAGGAATTGAATGAAGAGTCAAGGTAGATCAATTTATTTTTTGTTTCATACCCCAGCTTCTGCCTCTGGCCTCTCTGGGTCCTGCTGGACCTGAAGGAGGATTTGCTGCCCTCTGCCTGCACTGGCCTGAAAGATGGAGAGAGAGAGAGAGAGAGAGAGAGAGAGAGAGAGAGGGAGAGAGAGAAGGAGAAAGAGAGGGGCTGGGTAAGAGAGAGGCAGACTAGCAGGGATGTGATCTGAGCAACACAAAAAAGAATGGAGCCAAAGGCAGGAAAACAGGAATATTCAGTGGAAATGTATCTCTAAGCAACATATCTGATCTCTAAACTGTCCTAGGTTTCCACTGCTGTATGAGAAACCTGTTTCATGGAGAAAAACAGTAATACCTCTCCAGAGATCCAGAGCAAGGCAGCTCCAAGGAGACTTATGAGGAGAAAAACATGAACTAATGAGAGAGCAGTTTTGGAGTGGCACATGGACAATACATCTATATATATATCATACATACATACATATCATAACATATCTGTCATTAAATGTACCTGCTGTGGCAGCGATGCCAGGAGGCTCAGTCCGTGCTTCCTGGCCAAGCGCCTCAGGAACTGCTGGAATCCTACAAAACAGTTTACCTTCATTTAGGACAAAGCAGCTACACAGGCACACTGACCATGATACTGAGGCATACAGGATGTTTACACTTTCATCTCAAAATGTTAATATCACCCCACAACATTTCTCAGCATTGCAGGAATCACTTTCATTCACTTAAAACAAGCCACTTAAAGGGAAACCTTGACTTTTTGACTTGAAGGGTTATTTTTCTTCTTCAGCCAATGGACACAAAACAGGGAATCAACTAAACGCTTCAGTCAACTAAACAATGGCATGCTAGTATTGGCAGCATCATTCATGGAAAGTCATGGATACTGATGTGTCGACAGCTACCTCATCGGCTACCCATGGCAACCGATTCCATAATGAATGAATGAAAGCAATGCCAACAAGCAGTATTTAGTGGGAATTCAAACCATCACAGTGTCCCTTTAAGTTGGTTTGACCAGACAAATTGAATAATGGAAGAGAATGGAGCTCTCAGTGATGGTCGGATTCCTGCTGGACAGCCACAGTAAAAATATATCATTAGCCTTAATTAGCCTGTGTCATATTCTACCTGTGGATGGCGCTGTTCTCCACACTCAGAGTGGTGGAGGGAGGAGAGGAGGGAGAAACAGAGGTGGAGGGGGGAGAGGAGGAGGGAGAAACTGTGGGGGAGGGGGGAGAGGAGGAGGGAGAAACAGTGGGGGAGGGGGAAGAGGAGGAGGAGGGAGAAACAGTGGGGGAGGAGAGAGGAGAAAGGCGGCGTCTCTTCCTCGGGGGAGAGGAGGAGGGAGAAAAAGTGGAGGAGGGGGAAGAGGAAGGAGAGGAGAGGGGAGAAAGGCGGCGTCTCTTCCTAGGGGGAGAGGAGGAGGGAGAAACTGTGGGGGAGGGGGGAGAGGAGGAGGGAGAAACAGTGGAGGAGGGGGAAGAGGAAGGAGAGGAGAGGGGAGAAAGGCGGCGTCTCTTCCTTGGGGGAGAGGAGGAGGGAGAAAAAGTGGAGGAGGGGGAAGAGGAAGGAGAGGAGAGGGGAGAAAGGCGGCGTCTCTTCCCCACGGTGGATGAGGCACGGCTAGGAGTCGGCCATGTGCCATCATCAACAGCCTGTTAGAAACAACAAGGTGAATTTCAACATACTGTAAATTACCTGGGTAGAATTATATGTAAAGATGAACAGAAGTCATTTGAATTTTAATCCTATTTTTGTTCAATTGAATGGCTAATTGGCCCTTTTCACAAACATCTGCGCAAGTAACTGTGATGGAGGCTGACAAATGCTAACTGCCTAACGCTAATTTCTGTGCTGTTAGCATTTTGTGACCCTCAGTTTTTTGTAGTTGCGCAGTCGTCTGACAACAGAAACAGAAACATATGTCAGTGACAACACCTGTATTGTATTATACATTGTGTTGAAACACAAAATAAGTAATCATACACAGAGTTACAGGCGGCAGAAAGTTTGCTTTTTAACATTGCTGCCAATGGTGAGAACCAAGTTATACCTTGCGGAAGTAGGAAGCCCATGTTTGTTAAAAGGGCCTCGTAGGCTAATGAGAGACTTATTTGTTTGGTCTGGTATCGTTGTCCAAAGCAGACGGAATATGTAGATCTGTTTATGTCTCATTGGCCCAATGAATATTATCAAGGATTTAAACAAAGTTCTTTCTAATGTTATTTGGAAGATTTTAGCTCTCTTAAACGAACAGATCACCCATTTTTTTTTTATTTTGTTATTATCTAATGACCCTCCTGTCAGCTGAAACACTGAAGTTTGTATTTATAACACACGTCAAGCTAGCTAGCAGCTCCATAGCAACTTTTTCCAAAACAACTGGAGTGAATAGAGATAGTTTATTTAGTTCCAAAAAGGTAAAACATTACCATAAATGAATCTGAATCCAAACAGCATAATAGAAATGTTTTGAAGCCAAACCATTGCACTGTGGTCCAAAAGTCCAATATTCAGGCCTAGTTTACCTTCTCTCCCAGATTTTCCGCACTTCTTCTGCACCGCGCCAACCGTCACAACAGTAGCGAGCAGATGTTGCCTTCAAATACGGTCAGAAAATGTTTCATTACGGGAAGAGCGCGCTTGAACGACCCAATAAAATGGTAAATACCAATGGGAAAGTCAAATTTTACATGATAACCAAGAAGCCAAGATGTGACATTCTCACTTTTTGTTTAACTTCTGGTACCATGCATAACAACTATAGCTAATACACTATTAAAAAATCAATTACAAAACTGTTGTGAATATTCTCCTCTTCATTCTGCTGTTGTAGCACAAAGTAGCTCTGTACCGTTTGGTTTCTAAAATAGTCACCAAAAAAGCTACTTTTGTTGCAGTGCCAATTTAGTTATTTCTGACTGAAAAAGTACTTGAATACACGACGAGTTGTATTTACGACTGGAACATGCGAAAGTACGAGCAAACAAGGAGCACCTGAAGGCAGCAAGACTTCCACCAGATCGCTGAGAGTGAGAGTGGTAGCACACTTATAATGGGATCAACATCTAATAATTTACTGAGCCAAAGTTTAGACCATGGTTTCGACACTATATGTCTTCATCAGGGCATAATGTATGAATACAAATAAATGTGATACAGTTTCCCTGTTTCCCAGTTTTCCTGCAGGTACACTAATTGGACGACTGAACAGAGGAAATTGATCCTGAAGCATTAAATTATTATTAATTTTTTATGTAATTATTTAATTGGTAATAAAGTAACATTTGAAACACAAAGTATTTACAAATTTGGAGTATGAGTACTTCAGGACAAAATTAATAACAACAACAACAACAATAATAATAATAATAATAATAATAATTATAATAAAAATAAAAATAATAATAATTTATTCACAGTAAAGATATTTTTTTTGTTTAGGAATAGCCCCTGTTCAGTAATAATGTCCAATTTTATGTCCTGTTTTATCCCTGTTGTATTTTTTTTCTATTTGTTTTTGTTTCCTTTTTATCCAGTTTTACTGTGGGCTATTTATTTAATATCTTATTAGCTTTGTAAAGAACTTTGAAACGATTGTTTGGAAAAGCGCTGTCTAAATGAAGTTCTTATTTATTTATTATCTAACCAGATAATATCGCTAGTCGTGGCTCATGCTGCAGAAACCATTTTTTCCTCTAAACATTGAAACATCACGTGTGTGTGTGTGTGTGTGTGTGTGTGTGTTCGCTGAGGTCAAAAGCATTCTAAAGTCAGAACAGCGGCTCGAGCTAAAGCGCGTGCTTCATTCAAACAATAACAAGTCCAGTGTCCGCGCGCAGTCGAGAAGCTTAGAGCGAAGCTCCGTGAACTAACGACGTTAGCAACACTTTGACCCCACGGACCCATAAAAATCCACAATAATTCATAATTAATGAAACAATTACTGTGTTTTACTCTGAACCGTCACATCTCAGTTGACACACGATTTTTTTCTGAGCTGCATTTCACATCCTTCACAAAGTTTCTTACTTGTAGCTCAAGTTACACCGTGAAAACGCACAAGAGAGACAATTTTTTTTCCACTACAAAGATGAAAATGAGTCAGTCTTACCGGTTTGGAGAGGTCGCTGCCCATGGTGCCAAGTCCTAACCAGGTCCGGCTTTTGCTGTGAAAATTTAACCAAAAGAAAAAGAAAGAAAAAAAAACTCTCGACAAAAAACAACAAAAATTCACCCAAAAACGAAGAAAATTCACGAATTAACGAAAAAAATTCACGAATTAACGAAAAAAATTATAAATGAAAAACTAAATGAATTAAAAAGTGCTTAAATGAATGAAGAAATGAATGCAGTCAAGCGATGCCAAAATGTCTCTTGAGTCGGAGCGTGCTCTCGGGTCAAGTCTGTGGGGACAAGTGATGATTCTCATTCCAAACAGCATTTAAACAGGGAATGTTGCACTGTGGCATCACAGCTGTTCTCTGACTCTAAGAACTAGCAGCTAGCAACACAGAACCATAAAGTAACTACTGGACCTTTTTACAGCAATGTCTCTTTTTCCGACGTCTTTCATCAGTTAATACAGGTGCGCATTTGGCCTCTGGACTCGAGAGTAAACCACCTAAAGCCAGTTTGACCAACTTTATATTTGTGAACAGTTTACCCATTTTTTAAGATGACAAAAATCTTCATGATATGAATTCATAGTTAGACTGTAGTAGGCTAAATTGTATCAAACTTGTATGATAGGGGGAAATAATGATTTTCTATAAAGACTGGTGATTTTTTGTTTATTATTTATTTTTATTTTTATTTAGGCTATGTTTTTATTTTTGTTGACCAAACCACTAGGCCTCCATCACTGCTTACCTCCATCTATATATTTGACATGCTGATGATGTGACAGCATTTTCTTGCTCACATTTTCTACACTTGGTCACAAATCATTCATTCATTGCATTTTTGAAAATGGCTCTTTGCAAAAACAAGTCATCTTTCATGCTCAAAATCATTTCTTTTGATGCTCAAATAATCATGATAGGGAAATACCTTGATCTTTGTTACTTTGTTCCTCTCTCCCTCCCTCTTCCTCTCTTCCACACACTCAAAAAACACACACAGATCACTGAAGTGTCGGCTTCAGCAGACAGGAAGAGAAAAGAATGAAGAAGCAGTGTGTGTTCAGCCAGACCTCCATGGCTCAAATCATCTCACTCATGCAACATAGCAGCATCTGCTTTTATTTCAGGTGAATAAGCCGTTTTACATGACATAGTGCTTCACTGTGTTTTATATGTGGCACCTTTTGTCTTATCAAAGCTGTCAGGCAATTGTGAAAATACATATTTCCATACAAAATGACTGTTTGGAGCCACTCTTTTGAGTTTGCTTACACGTGTTTTTTTCCTTCTTTCCAGACGCTGATCCATTCCTCGCTACTGTTCAGCCAAAGATTCCTCTCCTCTTTCCTGTTGAAGACACACTCACACACACACACACACACACACACACACTGAGGAGGCAGAGCAAAAGGTTAAACATAGTTCTATTATGAAGAAAATAAGGGATGAGGGGGAAACCCTAGACAGCCCTGGAAAGATACCATACATAAATATATTCATAGAAGAAAGAGATAGACAGATGAACATATTTAAATTAAGGGCAGAATTTCCATCCAATTTAAATGTGTAGGCCCAACTAAAAGTAAATAGTTCCATCAAAGGTAAAATAATCCCGGTGGTCCAACATCTTTGAACCACATAGCTCTGACATGAAATAAATCTATTGGGAAAATGTATTTTCCCAACATATTTTATCCATGTTGGTTGTACCCATTTAGATTAAGGGCAGAATTTCCATCCATTTATATTGTGCTAATCCTACTGGAATTGATCACATTCATCAAATAACAGTGAGTCAAAAGCTGCTTTTAAGATACAATTATTAAAAAAATGCACATTAAGAACTTCAGACCAACATTAGCATTCGCAGCATTAGGACTTTTTGTTTTGCGTTTATTAATTTCAAATCGACCAAGGCGCTTTTCAAGACCAACTGCCTGATTGAAATATAATTTTGCCCATATCATAATGAATTTGCAATAATATAAAATATATTCATCGCTATGAATTGTGGGCAAGTTCCTCAGAAAAGTCTGCTGATGGGCGTTGAAAAGTCGGCATCAGAGTCCTCACGCTTCAAAGTCTGTGAGGCCATGAGTGCAGACAGAGTTGAAAGACCAACATCATATAAACTTTCACATCAGCCCCTCACGCCCCACGTTGTCTGGACCTCTGATCGACGGTGAAATGTTTGATGGGTATACATGTAAACTATTTGACATACCTCCGTTTTTATCAATCATCTGGTGAGAAATGCTCACTACACACCCGGACTGCATGGAGGGATTCAACAGCGTTGATATCTGTCCCCCTGTGGCTCCACTCGCCTTGGCTTTTGCAGCTTGTTTTTTGGCTTTGTTGAGCTTTAGCTTCCCCGATCTACAGTATATTCTACTGTGGTGGGCCGTCACGGTAAGATCATGACATGCCATGCTAAAAATATTTTTTCAAATAATTGTATTTTTGGCTGAAATGGTCTCACTTATAGGCTAAGCTGCTACGCACTGAGAATCAGCAGAAACCAATGCCTACCTGCATTCAGGCTAGCCTAGATTTTACCTGTGGAAAATCCCTCGATGATACATGTAGGAGTTTCTCATCAACATATTACTGTCAAATTACGGTTATGATGAAAGAATTAGATGAAAATCCAATGACAACGTGGTTATAACAGACAGTAGCCCCAACAATCTGCCTGACGATCACTATTGCAAATCATTTTACAATGATATATTTCGAGAAAATTCTACACAGGCTAACTGTAAACAAAATTTTGAACAAATTTTATAATGACCTAGTTGTGAAGATGTTAAACATCTGTCCCTCAAAATGTGATGTAATGACAATAATAACAGAATCAATGCAATGTAATTATTTTTTATTTGTATAAAAGTAGAAAGAAAACAATACATACACAGGTGCTGTTTTCACTGTGGCTTAAAAATCATTTTCACTGCTATTTAACACCAAGAGCAGCAGAGTAAACAACATGACTTGTCTTCAGAAAAGACACAATACTCTGAACCTGTTGGATGCCTCTTAAGCATTCTCTTTACTCATTAGCTTGCAGCTAGAAGATCCATTCATTTCAATGAGGAATGCTAACAACACGTCATTTTTATGGTAGCGGTTCCGTTTTTTACAATATACCACAAATGTTTGCATACAGATAAAATTTGAACTTCTGGCAAAGAATCCCAATAACCTGTGATGCAGTGGCAAATAGAAAGATGAGTAAACTATTGGCTCCAGACAGTGATCACCATGAGGCAAACAACCACCAATATAAACAAAAAACAGTTATACATTCAGAAAAAATATAAAGACATACCCTTATATAGTTCCACCATTGAATACCCAAAGGTAAAAAGGTAGCACACACACAGATCTTCAGGACAAAGTTGACTAATCTCAATTTCACCAATTTATTCTGGCCATGTCAACAAACATGCTAACGTTTGGGCCTAGTGGCCTTCATCAGAGCATGTGTGTGTGCTACCTTTTTACCTTTGGGTATTCAACGTTGGAACTTAAATGACTTTGGTTTAGCACCACAAACAAAATACTGGGAAGGCATCCTTTCAAAGATCTAAATACCCTTATATAACTTTCATCAGTTTGATACTGCTGATTATGAATTTATCTCTAAAAAATATATAGCAGCCTACCCAACGTTACATCCCTGCCTTTAACTCCAAAATCAGTTGTACGTGGTAGAGTAGGAAACACAATGGACCTGTTAGTCACATGAACATCATTATTATGGGTTTGTTCCCTACCAATCCTTACATTTAGACAAAGGAGTAGGCTCAGAAAAGGAAAACATGGGAATGGAGACATTTTTTGCAATCTGAGACTGTTTGATACAAGAAATGACAAATTTCCCTGCAGCAGTCTAAGGTCTGGGTTTAAAGCCACTTTGGCAGGTAGCCAGCCATTTGGAGGTCCAGTTCTATTCTAGAAATCTAGTTGTCTGGTAGAAAAGTGAAAGTGGCTGGTGAATTTTATCCGTCACTGTTTCCTGCCCTGGTTAGGATGAAGGTGGGAGGTGGGGGTCAAATGAACATTGAACTGTTTTATCTGAACAGCATTGGGAATTCTATGTTCTTATACTGTGTACGAGACCATTCCTGCTTTAGTGTTGGATTTTTATACTGTCGAAGACTGTTTGTATTGTTAAAAATAAGCTTGTCCATGAACCAACTATTTCATAATGTACTAGACCTTGCATTTGTATATCTTTCTGTCTTTTGAGCAGAGGGGCCGTGCTGCAGGGAGTAGACTGGGTCCTGATGTGTGTTCACTGCATGCGGTGTGGTAAGCTTTCAGTATGGTGAGCTTTAGAGTTTGCAGTTAACCCTCTTCACCTAGCGTTCATTGGATCTGCCGTGTACTAGTGTGTATTGGTGTATTGTGCATGTGGTGTGTCGTTTTTGGGGTTGTAGTGTCTCCCTGCAGTACGTGCCCTTGTCTCACTCTGCCCCCTAGTGGTGGCTTTCTTAAATGATTGCTCTCTGCCGTTACAACCTGCATCATTTTATCCATATTTATGATTTGTAATAAAGAGATTATTGTTGGAATGACTTTTTACAGCAAAACCTTCTTAAACGGTATGTTTATTTATCATCTTCACCACACACACACACACACACACACACACACACACACACAAACACAATAAACATGAAATACACGGCACAGTGGACTATAAAATGTGTCACATAGTAACAAGACATTCATTTAGCACTCAACTGACTGATGAAATGCAGATATCAGTGTGAGAAAGAAAGAAAGAAGAAAAGAAAGAAAGAAAGAGAAAGAAAGAAAGAAAGAAGAGAAAGAAAATAGGCACCTCTGTCTGAAACCTCCAAACTGTTGTAGTGACAGACAGAGAGACAGAGAGAGAGAGAGAGAGCATCAAACATGTTGAAGAGAGAGAGTTAAACACAATCAAACCATTAAACATCTCATAGACCCAGGACCCAGCCAACAGTTGTTGTTTTTTTTCTCTTTCCAGCGACAACTGAGATAAATATTCATCTCTGTCTGATGTGCTTGTCAAGTCTGAAAAGTATATTTATATTGTTGGAGTCCCCAGGGAACCTTGTATCTCCGATTTTCACATTTGTCATTTTGGGTGTAATCCTCCCTTGCAGAGAAAGATTTGTCACCCGGGGATGCCAACCATTGGCACATGTGCTGTGTAACATGCAAAATGTTTTTTTGCCAAATTCCCAATGTGCAAAATCAACTTGTGTTTGTGTTTCCAACACAGTCTCAAAAAAGTTTGGGAATAAGCATGAACTCTGAAATGCAGATTTTGTGTTGTGGGCTCAAATGAAGTAAAGATTCCATTCCTCCATCATGAACGGATTATGTGACAGCAGCACTAACTGGACCAGCTATTTTCACCTGTTTGTCACATGACAAGGTCGGCTAATGGGCCGTCGAGTTTAGGCAAGTGACACAGCTTTGGTTAAGGTTAGGGTTAAGGTGGTGCAGCAGTGTAAAAATGTGCAGAGTCTCTGCAGTAAAGTGAGCAGCTTCATCTGCATCTGCTAATGCATCTCCATATCTGTGTATCATGTGTCTGCTTGGCTGGCAGACACTAATGGATTGCAGTGACTGTTGTAAAAACATCCAGGCAGGGATGTAGTGGAGGGGAAACACAGACAGTCTCAGTTTATCCACCTTTTTATTTGTTTTAACTGACCAAATCAATATGAATCATCCATAAAGTCAAACTCATATGTTATATGAAGATGAGGTCTTTTAATGGGAAAAAGGCATGAATTAATGTTAGTCAGGGTTCAGGAGGGATACAGCTTGAGAAATGAAGTGAGGCCACCTAGTGGACAGAAAGGAAAAGGCTTTGAGGCTTGAGCATGAACTTAGTGCTGGTGTGAGCCTGCAGCTAAAATATGATGATACTGCCCCCTTGTGGCTTTCCTACAACATTACTATCTGTCTTTAACATGACAACATGGAAAATGTCTCTTCCAACTCACTTTTGTAACTGACTTTATTTTCTTTATCAGATTTGTTTTTATTAAAACCGTTGGGCTACATCTCTTTTCAGGAACTCATTCTAATTCATTGGCTCTTGTGTTTCTTATTTGATGAAGCCATAGCACTGTGTGTTGTTGCAATGGAGTTTCTTAAAGTGACAGTAACAATTACTGCAATACCTAGCCTATATGAACAATACATTGTGTTTCAAAGATTAAATTATTGTAAACATTCATAAACAAAGTAAAAGATAAGGAGAGATTAGAGATAATGATGCCAACCACCTCATTTTAAACGTTAAGAAAACTGAAGAGATGGTGTTTGACCCTAGAGCAGTGGGAGACCACAGGCCATGTGATTATCCACCATACTCCTAATAATCAGGTGAGCTCCTACAAGCATCTTGGTGCCCACATTGATAATGTTTACTTGGCAAGCCCATGTTGACAGCCTATGCTCTAAACTACAGCAGAGGTTACACTTTTTAAGAAGGCTCAGGTTGTACGGGGTTAACCAGAAAGTTATGTCCCTGTTCTACCAAGCTGTCCTGGAGAGCCTGATTAGGTATGGGATACAGGTGTGGTATGGTAACCTCTCTGTTCACCTAAAATCTAAGCTCACCCGCCTGGTAATAATAATAGTAATAATAATAGACTTTATTTATATAGCACCTTTCAAAACAGAGTTACAAAGTGCTTCACAAATAACCCCTGCAGCATTTTGTACAAGTGGCTGTATAAGTGGCTATGTGATAATGGAAAGAACAATTGGAAAGATATGTGGTAATACCTCTTTGAAGAGTCTCCATGGGATTGCATCTAGATGACATGAAGAGCAGTTAAGCTGACAGACAGTCTCCAGCAGCGTCTGGAGAGAGATCAATTCAAAAGAGGGGAATGAGACTGTAGGTGGGTGGGTAATAGTAAAGTTACAAAACTGTGGTATGATCTGACTCCTGATTTTTTCAATTTTAGCTGTAAAGAATGTTGAAAAGTTCTCACATGCTTCTGATGAATGATCAGGAAATGAGTCAACATGTTCAATAGTTGTGAACAATATTCTAGGATTATGGTGGCTTTCAGCAATAATATTGGAAAAATATTTTTTTCTTGCAGTTTTGACGGCAGAGTTGTAATTGGACTTTCGATTTTTTAACTGAGCAAGGTCCACCTCGAGTCTGCTGTGCTTCCACTTATGCTCCATTGCCCTGCATTCCCTCTTTATTTTGCGAGTATAGTCATTCAACCAGGGAGTACCAATTGGACCAGTTTTCCTTTTGTTTTTAAAGGGAGCAATTTTATTAAGAATGTCCACACAGAGTGAATTAAACTGATCTACTAAATTCTCAGGGGAAGTATGTGCCGTGAAGTTATTGCATGATTGGTCAAATTCCCTAATAAACATGGCTGAAGTTGAGGAGTTTATTACACGTCTCTTTAAGCAAGTGACTGGGGCATAAGAGAGACTGCAGACAGAGAGGTTGAAAGTAATGGTGAGGTGATCAGAGACAAAAAGCTCTTTAGTTGATAGACTGTCCAGGGTAAGTCCATAAGATATAAGAGTATGGCCCCGATTGTGAGTAGGGCCAGTAACAGATTGGGTTACGCCAAATGAGTCACATAAATTTTCGAAGGCCGACCTGAGTCAAAGGCCAACAGGTCATTTGCACAACAAACGTGAACATTAAAATCACCCATAATAACAAATTTCTCATATCTGGACATCATAAATGATAAGAGCTCTGAAAAGTCAGAGATGAAGTTAAGTTTATGTTTAGGGGGGCGGTAGAGTACTGCACAGACAATTGGTTGTTGTATGTTGTTAATGCAGAAAAGTAGATGTTCAAATGAGGTAAATTCGCCAAAGGAGATGGGAGAGCATTTAAACTCATTGCCATGTATTACAGCCACACCACCTCTTTGGCCCAAAGGCCTAGGTTTAGATAAGTGGGAGTAGTTAGGGGGGGATGCTTCAATCAAGGAGGTGGCATCATTACATTTTAACCATGTCTCTGTTAGCATGAGAAAATTAAGATTATAGGAGGAAATAAAATCATGACAAATAAAAGACTTGTTAGTCAGAGAACATTGAAGAGACCACACTTAACAGATACAATCTGATCTGATGACCCACAAACCATAGTGGGTACAGGACGAACTGAGCGTAGAGCGTTAAAATCTACCTGCCACTTATTTGCATATTTATCAATAGACCATACATGTCTCTGAGAAATGCGGACAGGGATGGCTCTGATCATTCCACAAGGGGGAGGTAGTGACAGGGGTAGCAGTAACTGTATGGAGACTACCATACAGGTAGGGGGAGCTAGAGGGGGCTACTGAATGAGTACTGTATGAGCCCAGGACGGTACAGTCAGATGGACTCACTGCAGGTCATGAGGTAAAGGCCTTGCAGGAGTGCAACGTCAGTTCAATGTTGGTTGATAAAAGGCGCCAGCCTTCCTGGGAAGGATGGAGGCTGTCTGGTTTGAAAAGCTGAGGCCTATTTAAAAAGGCAGCAAAATTGTCAACAAAGGAGAAATCTCTGTTCATACAGTAACCCTTTAGCCAGATGTGGAGTTGGCGTAGGCGACTGAACTTCACGTCACCAAAATGCGGGGAGGCTTCCCGGTGTCCAGTAGATTGTCCACGAGGCGCACAAACTCCTGTTTGTGAAGCTCCGACTGTCGGTTTTTGATGTCGTTATCACCAACGTGAACAACGACTGCAGAGGCAGAGTTATGTTTTTCAATCAGCTGCAGAGCGGTGGGTGTAACGTCCTTTACGCAGACACCTGGATAACAGAAAGTCCGGCCACCGCGCACCGCCACGTGCCGGACCATAGAGGTACCGACAACAAGCACCGAGGGTGGGCGCCACGCCTGGGTGTGCACGCCGGACCATCTGCCGGTGTGGCGGTGGTGGGATGGAGCCTGATGTAGAGACCTATGTCGCTAGACATCGGCTGTCCCTGGAATTGCAGGTGATCGAGAGGGACCAGGCTGGGGATCTTGGCGCTTGGTCCGCTGACAGCCGAGGCCGGTTTGAGGCAGAGGGGACGGTGGAAGGTGGGAGCATCCCTCCAGAGGAGGAAACTCCTGCAGACTCAGGATGTTAAACTTGTTGGCGAGCGGGATGTCCAGAAGTGGAGGAAGTGGAGACGAGCGCGTTGCACTATGTTTACCTTTGCGGGCTACAGACCAGTGCTCCGGTTTACATCGAGTTCACCGGGGCATTCGAGTTCACCGGGGCATTCACTCTACCCCCACCGAGAGACCGTGCCTCCGCTGGGATATGACGGAGGGTAGAGCTGGCCATTGCTTTGGGCTTTGCTCCCAGGAGACACCATGGCTCCTCAGGTTGGGCTGAAACAGCCCCAGGCTCTGGCGTTCCTGTGGTGATTGAGCCGGTCCACGGAAGAGTGGTATCGTTGTCCGTGGTCACGTTCCGTTTACTGCAGCCAGACAAGCCCAGGACTGCGAGGTGTTTTGCTTGGGCCGTGGCGACTGTGGAAAACTCCAGGATGTGCTTGTCTTTCTCCCTGAGTTCGGCTTCCAAACAACAACGCTTTTCCTCAACTTTGAGACGGTAAGGTGGCAAGATCTACCCTCAGCCATCACACTTGCAGTAAGTGTAGCACTTAGACTCAGTCACTCAAGTGTACAATACACGACCGAGATGAGTTACACTACACCACTGCCAGGAGCCGAATTTTCCGCAGAGGTCTTCTCTGCTCCAGAACGAACGAACCCCGTACAGACTGCCATGAAGATGATAGGGAAGAAAGAACAGCAGTCCCTTGTGTTAATATATGAACAGTCTGTGCTCAGAGGTGCTTATAGAATACTGGCTGACCCATCTCATGTCCTCCAGTCTGAGTAGGAGCTTCTGCCCTCTGGCAGACGATACAGAGTGCCCAAAGGTAGACTCAATCGTTTTAAATTTAATTCATTTGTCCCGTCCTCAGTTAACATCTTAAATAGTAGGGAGGTAGTACGAGGCAATCTGGACTGTGTAATATAGCGATGTTCATGATAGGCTTCATCTTTAGCTACAACTGTGCAATTCTACAGGGGTGAGCAACTGGAATGTGAGGGTGTGTGCAATATGTAGTGCAATATCTTAGAGTTTTTTTTTCTTAAAGTTTTATGGCATTTTAGAGGTGCAATAACATTTTTACTAACGCTCTTACTTGAACAACGAAGGGTTGACTGTGTCATGTGTCTATGTAGTGTGTATCTGTCAATTGTCTATCTGTTACAGTGCAATGACTCCTGAGTCCAAGACAAATGTCCAAACGGGGACAATAAAGTATATCATATCCAATAAGTCAGCATTTATCTTCTTTATCTCTCCACACTCAGCAAACACCCACGCATGAGAGAGAGAGAGCTAAAGGTGTGTTTTTTTAATTATCCCATTGAGATCACTGACCCCAAGATTAACCATTCCATTTTTATTTGTCATAATCTGCAAAACCTGATCACCCCTCCCTCTTCTCCCTGGACAGCCAGTTCCATTCTGTCCACATATTTCGTTGTTCCCTCCCCTTTCACAGATCTGCCAGTTTAAAGATGGGTGTAAAGAGCATGTTGTGAAGTGCAAGAGCTGACAAGCCCATTCACTGCAGATCAGCACATGAACATGAAGAAAAGGAACAGAGGTTTGGTTTGGATCAGAGCCCAACTTCTTTCTGTTGAGAGAAGTGAAACTATCTGACATTCACTGTCACTGAGAAGTGAAATGGCGCAGCGAGGAATTCAGCTGGATGAGGAAAAACTCTGCTGTTCCATCTGTCTGGATCTACTGAAGGATCCGGTGACTATTCCCTGTGGGCACAGCTACTGCATGAGCTGTATTAAAAGCTGCTGGGATGAAGAGGATCAGAAGAAAATCCACAGCTGCCCCCAGTGCAGACAGACCTTCACACCAAGGCCTGTCCTGGTGAAAAACACCATGTTAGCAGAGTTGGTGGAGGAACTGAGGAAGACAGGACTTCAAGCTGCTCCTCCTGATCGCTGCTATGCCGGACCTGGAGATGTGGCCTGTGATGTCTGCACTGGGAGAAAGCTGAAAGCCCTCAAGTCCTGTCTGGTGTGTCCGGCCTCTTACTGTGAGCAGCACCTCCAGCCTCACTATGAATCCTCTACCTTTGAAAGACACAAGCTGGTCGACCCCTCCAAGAAGCTTCAGGAGAACATCTGCTCTCGTCATGACGAGGTAATGAAGGTTTTCTGCCGTACTGATCAGCAGTGTATCTGTCTTCTCTGCTCCATGGATGAACATAAAGGCCACAAAAAAGTCTCAGCTGCAGCAGAAAGGACCGGGAGGCAGAAAGAGCTCGGGGTGAGTCGGCAACAAATCCAGCAGAGAATCCAGGACAGAGAGAAAGACGTGAAGGTGCTTCAGGCGGAGGCTATCAATGGCTCTGCTGATAAAGCGGTGGAGGACAGTGAGAAGATCTTCACTGAGCTGGTCCGGTTCATCGAGAAGAGAAGCTCCGATGTGAAGGAGCGGATCAGATCCCGGCAGAAAGAGGAAGCGAGTCGGGCCGAAGAACTTCAGGAGAAGCTGAAGCGGGAGATCGCTGAGCTGAGGAGGAAAGACGCTGAGCTGGAGCAGCTCTCACACACAGAGGATCACATCCATTTTCTACACAGTTACCCCTCGCTGTCACGTCTCAATGAATCTACAGACTCACCCGGCACCGATATCCGTCCTCTGCGCTACTTTGAGGATGTGACTGCAGCTGTGTCAGAGGCCAGAGATAAACTACAGGGCATTCTTACAGAGGAATGGCCTAAGATCTCATTGACAGTGACTGAAGTGGATGTTTTACTGCCACAACCAGAGCCCAAGACCAGAGCTGAATTCTTACAATATTCACATCAAATCACACTGGATCCAAACACAGCACACACACTGCTGTCATTATCTGATGGGAACAGAAAAGCAACACGTATGAGAGAAGAACAGTTATATTCTAGTCACCCAGACAGATTCATTAACTGGTATCAGGTCCTGAGTAGAGAGAGTCTGACTGGACGTTGTTACTGGGAGGTGGAGAGGAGTGGGGGGGGAGGTTCAATAGCAGTCGCATATAAAGATATTAGCAGAACAGGGAATGAAAGTGGATTTGGAAACAATGACAAGTCTTGGGCATTAGATTATTCCAACAATAGTTATCAGTTCAGACATAACAATATCTCAACTCTCATCCCAGGCCCTCAGTCCTCCAGAGTAGGAGTGTACCTGGATCACAGAGCAGGTATTCTGTCCTTCTACAGCGTCTCTGAAACCATGACTCTCCTCCACAGAGTCCAGACCACATTCACTCAGCCTCTCCATCCTGGATTTGGGCTTTATTATCCTTTTGGATCCACTGCTGAGTTGTGTAAGATTAAGTAGACAGGAGTGATTTAACCAGCAATGAGTGAGATTTTTTATTTTTTTCATTTTGTCTCCATCTTTGTTGCTCAGCGCTCATTGCTGTGGTGTTTCTGCACTGCACTTCCCAGAGATCACCTGTCAATCAAACAGTGTGGGCGGGACTGTGACGTCTTTTTCCTTGGATTTTCTGTTGATGCAGTTTGACTTTCTGTAGGTGGCGCTCTTTTCTTTGTCTTTCCTTTTCTTTGTGTTATATCAGTCAGTGATAGAGAGTATCCAAACTGACATTTATTCATATGAAAACAGAAACTGTTGTGTGGTCTATATAGTTCTTATGTTTGTTGCATATTTGTATTGTTGCTGTAATATTTTCTGCTATTTCTGTTCCACTGCATGGGCCTTAATGGAGCAGCACTAGAAGTCTCCCCTTTATTATAGCTGAATAGTTGTTAATATGTTATGTCATTATTATTATAATCAATAGGGAGAGCATTCATTGTTTTCCTCCACAGTGATGACATACTGGTTTCAAAGCTTTTGTCCGTGTGATTTTGCTCGGCAACAAGTTGCTCTTTCGGTTTCCTCTGCCCAGTGATGATGTTGCCGGATCGGTTTGGGACAGAGACCTGGAAACCTACAGGCCACACCTCTTTTCACAGTCTCATCTTCTCCTCTCTTTTACCAGTTTGAAGAGTTTTGAGTCTCCTGCGAGTCAATTTTCTTGAGCTCACTGACTGCAGTTTGTCTGCTTTACTTTGTTTTGTTTTGTAAAGAAAGTTTGGAGCCATTCAAATCAGCAGAGCCATGAAATGTTATTTTCAGCTTGTTTTTGACGTACAGTATTTGGTGTTTGTGCTTCTAATTGACTCTCTAACTCTACACCTCTCCTCTCACTGCTAAACCCAAAATAATCTGACAAATTCTCCTCACTTTGCAGAATACTTGTCATTTTCTGTCTTTTTGAGGACATTAATAAGAAATAAGCACAAAAACACACCTGTCTCCTCGGGTGCAGCACACACACACACACACACACACACACACACACACACACACACACACACACTCTCTCTCTCTCCTCTACTGACAAAATTGTCCATATTGACGCCATCTCTGCCTTTTTTCTATTCATCTCTCCTCATTTGACAAAGACAGTGTTTTGTCTTCCAGTTCTATTTCAATTCTGTATAATCAATCTGTATTATTTCTTTTAATATACATGAAATAAAATGTAAATATGAATACATGTGGCTTGTGAGACGTGTCTTTTGTTCTCCAAAAGAGGTTACAGTCTGTTCATCTGGACTGTTAACGCTGCTCATTTCATCTTGTTTATCATGAGGTTTTGTTGCCTGGCTGCTTGTCTTTTTTACTTCAATGGAAGCAACAAATATTTGTTGCAGCTACAAGTTGCCATCTATTGTGGCTTATCAAAGTTTTGTTGTTCCCAGTGGAAGGTGAACACAGGAGAGTGGACAAAGAGGTGTGAATGTTGATTAAAGGGAGTTTTGGCATGGAGAGAGCAATGTTTATGAATTGAATTTGGATTTCCTAACGCATAGGGCCGATAAAGAACAAAATAAAGCATGACTGATATTACTTTAATGTCACTGACAATCACTTTCTGTCATGCATTTACAGCTGCCCATAAGTATTAACTCAGTAGTCACAAAGATATTCTACTTTAATGTGATGTTGAACTTTTATAGTATCTTGGCTTGTGTCTCTTCCTCCATGATAAAACCCCCAAATCAGTGATTCTGTGATCTGTTGCTCCGGTAGAGCAGACTGGAGAATTGTGTTTTTTTCTCTCTCCATTCACTGCCATTGTATGGAGGAACAGTCTGAAAATCACTTCTAGCACATAAAGCAGACGACAAAGTAGATTCTGATAATATATAAAAAAAAACGAGTCATGCTGCTGAACTGTTTTTAAGCCGATGGAACGAAGAAAATGCCATCAATAATTGTAAATAGGTGAAAAAAAGTAGAATTATGACACAATTTCTTTTGTGGGCTATGAAAGCACTGGGGTCTTAAGGGCAGCTGTGATTTACCTGCAGAGGTTTTGTAGTGAAATAAGTGTTTTCATGACTTTCACAGTAAACTCTGAAGTTAATGCCATATTTCACTTTGGTGACTTGTGTAGGATTTGATGAACAGTCGCCCACCAGCAGCAGCCAGTCTGGGGAAACAGCCATAAAATCCCATTTCTCTGGAGGCTCAGACCGGGTGATCTCAGGGCCGATTTAGCACAGAGGAGGCGAGGCGTGACAAATATCCCCATGTGTGCCTGAATGGCACCTGTCAGCTTCTCATTCATACCAGCACTGTGTGATGGTCAATTACCAGTGTGTCTGCCACTCATGCTTACCCACAGTGATCAAATCACACCAGAGGTTTTAGCATTGGTCCACAAAGTCAAGTGGCAGAGTTGAATCTCTGATCAAAATGATTCCATTCTTGAGGGATTTTTCATGTTGTGACCCTGTTGAGCAGATAGATGGCACTGTGTAGAATTTCTCCCAAAGATGCTCTATAAAATCTGCACTTTGAATCATAAAACATAACCTTAATAGTATTTATATCATTTGTTGTGTATTCAGTCAAGACAAGAAAGCTCTCAAAGTAGCACAGAGTGAGATGTCTGTCACTGCTTGTCGTTCAGTCGTTCCAGGGGGGATCGTTCCAGGGGGGATCGTTCCAGGGGGGTTCCACTAACACAATCCAGCCGTGTCTAGTCAACGTTAACTCTAACCAGGCTTGAATAATCTTACATTGTGCGCACACGGAGTACATAAGCAGCCCAGAAGAGTCGATTGTCGAAAAAACGATACAATGACGCAAAAAGAAGGGAAAACGAGAGCTGTGTTCTTCTCAGCGGCGGAACAAACCCTGCTGATGGAATTATACGAGGAATATAGAATTATACGAGGAATATGGAATTATACGAGGAATATGGAATTATACGAGGAATATAGAATTATACGAGGAATATAGAATTATACGAGGAATATAGAATTATACGAGGAATATAAAGGGTCGTCACCAAAAAGGGCAATACTGCCGCAATATACAAAGCGAGGGAGATGGCTTGGCAAAAAATTGCAGACAGACTAAACTAAACTTATTGTTTCATTTGTATTTATTAATAAATGAACATTCAGATCACTAGATACAGTAAGACTGTGTGGCTATATTATCAGTAGGCTAGATAATATCAGATGTATGTTTAAAATAATGGTGTAGGCTAACTTAGGAGAACCGACATAACTACAATGCATTTACTGTTAATTAGCCTAATTCAGTGAGGTGTGTGAAGCCCCTCTGACCTAGTGACCCTTGGCCTTTATTCATTCTTCACTGTTACATCTCAACAGGAGCCATCTCAATAGCCAGAAACCAACGTGGCAACAAGTGAAAATTAAATACAAAAACACTTTCCAGAGTGGTAAGTAGCCTATAATGAAATGTGAAATGTATTTGTTAAAATAGTTGTTGAGCTGTAAATATGTAATATTGTAGCCACCAAAAAAAAGACGGATGCCACCGCTACTGGTGGGGGAGCTCCACCTGAGGACCTCACACCCCAGAGGAGCTGGCGCTGAGCTGCACCCAGGGGCGCCCACTGATAGAGGGAATAGAGGGGGGGGGGCCTCCTCAGACATCATTCCCCAAGGTGCTCAGGAGCAATATGTACAATATGTATTGTCTACTACTTTTCCTCCACAGGTATCAGTCTCTCAGTGGTAATAACTAACGGTACGCCTATATCTGTCAGTGAGTGGAGACACTATCTGCCTGCTAGATCCCCCGACTCAAGATGCTGAAGGCTTACCTGACCCATGTGTGAGTAGGTCTTATTTTGTTAAAACACTGTGCATCTTATGCAGTTCTGTCTTCTTCTGCTTTAACAACTGCAGTGTTATCTATTTGCAGGGAGATGGCACCAGCATGTCTAGGCCCTTGATGAGGAGACAATGTCTACAGACACAGAAATGAGGCGTCTTTTTTATTTTAACCTCATGTTCTTTTTAACTCTTTTTGGCTGGACCGCAACAGCGGGGCCAGCCCTACAAACGCGAATGTCTGTCACTGACTGACTGACTGACTGACTGACTGACTGACTGACTGACTGACTGACTGACTGACTGAGTGATCAAGTTACACCATTGGTCGGCCGTGGCACGTGGCACATCATAGCGTCACAGAGCCAGAAATGTAAGTTTTGTTTTCTCCGCCGTCTAGTTTCTCCGCTGAGTTCGGAGCCCGTTTCTCCCACACAGTAAGCAGGCTGATCAATATCATGCATGTAAGCTGAAGCTAAAGTAGAATCTATACAATTATATCATATTGTAACGTGCCGTAAGGACACTAAAACTCTCACGTAGTTTGTTGACTAGCAAAAAGAGTCTTCAGGCAAAACTATACTTAAAGCCCAGTTTTATTAGGCAATTTCTCCAACATCAAACTCCAAGTTCAACCAGACGTTTTCCCAGCTTCCCCACGACTCCCCTTAAAGGAGCCTTGCTCTCTCAAAATCATCTTGGTTCCACCCACATCACATCATGATATGCTGCCCTAGTAATGTGATCAGTGACAGCTCACATTACACTACCCCCTTCTAAGACTGAAACATCCAGTACTAAAATACAACACATGCTGAACAAAAACATCTTACTATAACATTCTTGAAGTGTGACAACAATATAAAAGGCCAAGTGACATCACTTCATGACCCCTTAATGATGCTGAGAACAGAACACTGTATGTTTACAGTATACAGTATATCACATCACAAAATCTTCTTGCCAAACTGGCCTTCTAACATTTCTCTGTGGCCTAGCCACCTGGCTCCTGTGACCCCCTGCCCTTGTGGAAACCCCAATGTCTTCACTTACAGGTAAAATGGGGGGGCGATCAGAATGCGTTCCCACTGTCTCTTTTTCTGCACCCTGTTCTCTGTTTCCAGTTCCCAGCTCCCCAGGGCACCCGATTTCATCCCCTGTTGGTAAGTCTCTCTCATTCACCACAGGTCTTCTCCAAAATGGCAACCTGGTGTGCTTCCCTTGAGCACCTTGTCTTCTGTTAGCGACTGGTGCCTGACCCAACCGCCTGGATGCCCGTGGGTCATTAATTAGAACAAAATCAGGGTTCCAGTCCATGCCTTTTGCCATATCAGTGCCCCCTGGTTGTAGGTTTTCTGGATTCCCAAGGTATGGCTTCAGTCTGTTATAGTGTACCACAGCTTTATAAGGACCATTACATTGCTCGACTTCATATAGCGCATCTGACAGTTTTCTCACTATCCTGAAAGGGCCTTTAAACTTCTTTCTTAGTTTAGGTGATAGACCCTTCTTCTTCTGATAATCCCGAAGCCACACAAACTCATTTTCCTCATATCTTTGAGGGGTTACTTTCAGATCAAAATACTCTTTCTGTTTACCCGTGGCCCTTTTGTGATTTTTCTTTACAGCCTCCCTCACTGTGCTTAGATATCCCTGTAGCTTCTGCACATACACACTCACATACTGGGTGTCCTTGTTTTGCGTTCCCATGACTACATCGACAGGTAAGGTAATTTCAGTGCCGAACAGCACCTTGTAGGGTGTAAACCCAGTGGAGGACTGGACACTGCTTCTGTATGCCATCATTACATATGGGAGCATTTCATCCCAGTTACTTTGATTATCTTCCACAAAAAGTGATAGCATGCCAACTAAGGTTTTATTCATTCTTTCCACTAATCCATCCGATTGAGGATTATAAGGAGTAGTTCTTGTTTTGTTCATCTGTAACAAGTCGCACATTTCCTTAAAGAGATTTGATTCAAAGTTTCTCCCCTGATCACTATGTATGTGCGAGGAACTCCTAGCCTCAATACAAATTCCTCCACTAGTTTCTTAGCTACTGTTACAGCCTCTTGGTTAGGTATGGCATACGCTTCGGACCATCTGGAAAAGTAGTCTGCTACTACCATTATATACTTATTACCTCGCTCAGTAGTGGGGAAGGGGCCCATTAGATCTACAGCGATCCTTTCAAACGGACGGCCTGTGATAGAACTTGTCATAGGTGCTCTAGGAGGGGGACCTTTTTCTTTGTAAGCAGCGCATGCCACACACGCCTTACACCACTGTCTTATGGCTCTTTGCCAACCCGGCCAGTAAAATCTTGCTCTGATTTTGCCTGTGAGTTTTTCTATTCCTAAATGGCCAGCGGTTCTGTCGTTGTGCATAAAGGTTAGTATCTCATTTACCAGTTCGTCTGGTACCACCCCCCTCCACACAGTTTCACCTGTCTCATAGTTGTGGCTCTCAAGGCACAGTACTCCGTTCCTTAACTGTAATGCACCCCACACTTGCCTGAATGGCCTGAAGTTGGGCTCTGAAAGTAGTTCAGCAGCAGGCTGAGTCCTATCCTGTTTTTTCCAATCCTTCAACTGGGAAATCACAGGGTCCCTATTCTGTGCCTCCATGAGGAAGGCCATGTTTGCTGAGGCTTGAGAGTTAGCACTCACTACAGGTGCCATTGTGATCTCATATGGCCTATCAGAGGCCGCTTTCAGTGTTACTGCATTACATTTGTGGTCAACATGCCCAGCGCCCTCTGACTGCATGTGCCGCCGTGACACGCCATCCGCATTACTGTGCAATTTCCCTGGACGGTGTACAATGTCATAATGATACTGGTCTAGCAGCTCTAACCACCTGGCTAACTGACCTTCCGGTTGTTTGAAGTTACTAAGCCAACGCAGTGAGCTGTGATCTGTCCTCAGTAAAAACTTCCTTCCTAACAAATAGTGTCTGAAATGTTTAAGGAACACAATCACCGCCAACAGTTCTTTCTTAGTGGTTGAGTATCTCTTCTCTTGTTTTGACAGGGCCCGACTAGCGTACGCTACTACTCTCTCGCCACCATCATGTTTCTGTGATAGGACAGCCCCTATACCGGTGTCACAGGCATCAGTATCCACTATGAACTCTAAATTCGGATCAGGGAATGCCAATATAGGGGATGTGGTAAGTTTGGATTTCAGCTCATTGAAAGCCACCTCACATGCTGCAGTCCACTGAAATATTTTCCCCTTGTCCGTCAACCGATAAAGTGGCTCCGCTATGCGTGCAAAATCGGGTATAAACCTTCTGTAATACGATGCGAGTCCAAGAAAACTTCTAGCCTCTGTCACTGACTTAAGGGTAGGCCATGATCTAACACTCTCTGTCTTGGAGGGGTCAGTAGACACTCCCTCTGCCGAAATGATATGGCCTAGGTAGCCCACCTGTGACCTGAACAGGTGGCATTTAGCTGGCTTCACTTTAAGGCCAGCCTGTTGCAATCTGCTATGGACCCCCTCCAACCGTGTCACATGTTCCTGAAAGAGCGGCCCACCACAATTATATCATCAAGGTACACCAAACATGATGTCCACTGCATGTCAGCCAACACCAAGTCCATGAGGCGTTGAAAAGTACTCGGTGCATTGCACAATCCAAAGCCCATGACATTGAACTCAAAAAGTCCCCTCTTGGTCAGAAATGCTGTTTTGCTACGGTCATCTGGATGCATATCCACCTGCCAGTACCCAGAGGCCAGGTCCAAAGTGGAGAACCATTTGGCCCCAGCCAGAGAGTCCAGTGTTTCATCAATCCTGGGAAGCGGATATGCATCCTTCACTGTGTATTCATTTAGCTTTCTGTAATCAACACAGAACCTCACTGTATTATCTTTCTTTCTCACTAGCACCACAGGTGCTGCCCATGGACTGGTAGATGGCTGAACGATGTCTCTATCTAACATGCTCTGCAAATGGCTATCAAACTCTGCTTGCAGATGGACAGGGGCCCGTCTCAGTGCTTGTTTGATTGGCCTTGCCTTCCCTGTGTCTATCCTGTGCTGGACTAGAGGTGTACGGCCCAAATCAAAATCCCCAGTGCTAAACACACCTGCGTATTTGCTTAGCATTTCCCTCACAGTTCTGAGCTGTGTGTGTGACAACTGGGGGCGCCTATTATCGTTCAAACATGTGATCACTGCTGCTTCACAGCCCTCCTCCCAAACAGAAAACCCACCCGGTTTTGTACCCTCTCTGAGGCACTGAGGTTCAGGAGATACATTCATCACACGTACAGGTAGTTTCCCACTGATAGACCTGCCCAAGCTACATGCTATCAGAACATTGCTTCTCTCTGTGACCTCTGTACATGGTTCCAGGAGACCCTCAGTGCTTTCATTGTTTATAGTGCCCTCCACTTTACCTGGTATAACCATTTCGGATCTGGGGGGAATCACAATATCATTCATGACAACCACCCTGCATACACTTCCTGTCCCACCCCGTGAAATCAAAGGTACCTGCTTACCTAGGATGGTGCATATGCGTTTCTGCATGTCAATCACTGCTCCATATTTAACTAGGAAATCGGTTCCTACCAATGCACATTGGTCAGCATCCCTAGCAACTACAAAGTCGCAAGCCAGGTTCAGACCGTCAACGTTCATGACAGCAGACCGTCTCCCCATCACGGCGAGATGTTGTCCATTGGCTGCTGTGACTGGTTTGCAGTAGGGTTTCAGCAAGTCCATTCGGCCCCCTGTAGCATCCCTCCATATTTTCTCCTGCACCATGGAAACCTGTGCCCCTGAATCCACCATAACCTCACATTCTACATTTGCAATGTCGGCCAGGTGTCTCACCTCGGTCCGTAGCTGTGCAACGCTCTCGCACAGCGACTCCAACAGTTCTTTAGGGACAGTAACATTGTCTTTGGTATCCTCCACTGAGCCGCACACATTTATCTTATAGTGAGAAACGTCTCGCTCCTCAAGTTGCCTTATCTGCTCCAGTTCCGCAGCCATGTATATAGCATCTTCTAGTGTCTTGGGTTTACCGCTGCGCAGGTGTATACGAATATCCCCTCTCCCAACATTGGCAATAAAATGATCACGTGCAAGGGAATCGCGTGTGCCTGCGCTGTAATCTGGATATGCCTTGTCAGCTAGCCTACACAAATCATAGCCAAAATCTCGTATGCTCTCAGTCACTTTGCGCCGGCGGTCCAGAAAGGCAGAGATTTCTGGCCGATCCCCTCAGCGAAAGGATAAGATAGTTCAGAGCGTCCGAAGAACTCCAGCCGTTAACTCGAGCGGCTAGCTCAAACTGCTCGATCCAAGAAGTCCACTCACCCGCCTTCCCTTCAAAAGATTCTGGCAGAAAAACCGGGCGCCGATCCGGTGCTGGTGTCGGAGTCGACGAGGACGCCGACGCCTGCAGACTGTCACTCCTGCCGTGTTGTGGCTCGTCCATCGCCGTTAGCTAGGTTCCCTGAAGACACACGTGGCTAGTTAGCTTCCCCGCACTAGCCAGCGACCTTGGTAGTCAACGTGAAGATCCCAAACGAAACCGCTGCCACCAATTTGTAACGTGCCGTAAGGACACTAAAACTCTCACGTAGTTTGTTGACTAGCAAAAAGAGTCTTCAGGCAAAACTATACTTAAAGCCCAGTTTTATTAGGCAATTTCTCCAACATCAAACTCCAAGTTCAACCAGACGTTTTCCCAGCTTCCCCACGACTCCCCTTAAAGGAGCCTTGCTCTCTCAAAATCATCTTGGTTCCACCCACATCACATCATGATATGCTGCCCTAGTAATGTGATCAGTGACAGCTCACATTACTAATTACTAATATCACCGTTTATGTCGATGCATATGCGCGAGCTCAGTCCACCTGAAATCCTCTGTTCTGTCGGGGGGGAGAGACACAGACGAGCATGCGGGTTTCATCACGCCGAGGGCTTATCGCCGACCTTCCCGAAGTTTCCCGGGCCCACGGTTCCGGCCGGCGCCGCTAGCCGGGCGCCGATTCGTTCCCGACGATCCGGCCGAGATTTCGGCCGGGGTCCCGACGACGACGCGCCCCCGGTGTCCGGCGAACGGCGTTTTCGGCACCGACGGGTAACAGAGCGCCCGGCGCTCGGATCGGCAGGATCGATGCGGGCCGTGGGCGCGGTGGAGACGACAGCGGTGGAGAGAGAGACGGGACGCGCTGGAACGATCGGTATGGACGTATGGACTATTATTCTGTATTAGCGGTCTACAGCCAGGGGTTAAAGTGGGCCGGAACGATCCGGAACGGCGTTCCGGCACCTTCGATTAATAAGTAAATAAATCTGATTGGCAGTTTCATACATAATAACGACAAGCGACTTCACAGGGCTGCCGACTCTCACCATTGACCGAGAGAGTGAGTTGCTATGGTTACGGGGACGCTCTGTATCTGTCCTCTGAAACTCATGATTCACAATAATAGGTTTTTTAGGTTAGTATGCCTATGCAAGATCATGAATGTAAGCACCTCGATGCTGAAATCTAGTAATATAACATAATCTTTACATTTTTGGTTAACAATATACAGGGTTGCTGTTTCTTGACTTAATCCAAGAGGTTAGGTGGTGTAGAAATGCAGGAAATTTGTTTTAAATTACTTTTTTTTCTGACCCCCCCCCCCCTCCGAAACAGGGTTCCCCCACCTGCCAAATCCCACTTTAACCCCTGTCAACAGCGGAGTTAGTTACACCATTGTGGCACACTCATACACGCACTGGCGACTGGTCATTGGTTGGCGACAGGTGGGCATAGATGGGCATAGCCCCACCTGTTGTCACCAGAAAGAACTGCAAACAAATTATGTTATTATTAATTCTCAAAGACTATTATCTGATATAATGTATAATCTATGAATATAGCATCTTCCTAAATTGCATATCATTTGTGTTAGGATTTTAGTTAATGTTTATTGGTCCCTGCCGTGCTGCTTCAGACTGCGTTCTCCCGATTCGTGTCCGCAGTAGGCCTAGGGTGGCGTGAATGGGCTAGCCCCTCTCTCACAATGCAATGTGTATTGTACGTGGGAAAATATGAATACGCATGCTCAGAGTGTTACTGTATTCAATGTAGATCACGCAAATTTGATGACAAGTTTTTGCAGATTTAACTGCTTTTGCCACCTTTTTCTCTGGCGCTCCCAAACGTGTTGCGGCTCTTGCAGAGGCAACACAGAGACGCATCCCAAGGCCACCCGCTGTGCGATGGAACTTTAAAAGTAGAACTGTCAGTGCGGTTTGGGAGAACCGCGCCGCGCTGCTCCAGTGTATGGAGGCCATACGCACACAGCCAGGATGGGATGAGGCCACCATAAGTGAGGCATACGGTCTGTCAAAGAAACTCCGGGACAGAGCCTTTCTGCAGCTGCTGGAATTCTTTTCCTTGCTTATGCCAGAAGTGGATGTTTTATACAACACTCTGCAAAAACGGAGCATCGATGCACCTGGGATTAGCAGTGCGCTCGCCCGTTTCAAGGAGAATGTCCAGAATATGCGGCAGCAAACTGATGAATTAGCCGCCACCGCTCATGATGGAGCAGACGAGCCAGGCCGACGAGTAACCAGCACAGCGCCGGTGATGAAGGAGGCATGCGACACAGTCATCTCTCAGGTGGAACAGAGGTTTTCACAGAGTGACCACCTAATCGCTGCAAAGCTGGTTGACAGCTCGCTCTTCCCACAATTTGTCCTGTCATTCCCTACATCTGAGCTTGACTGTGCTGTGAAACTATGGCCTGTAGGAAACGAGGAGAAGTTGAAGTCTGAGCTGACCACTCTGGACCGCCACACTGAGCTTCATACTGGAAAGACGGCCCTGTCTCTGTTAACATCCATCCATGAGAACAACTTAGAGGAGGCTTTTGCTGAGACCGTCACTCTGCTGAAAATGATCATAACAACTCCTGTGACAACATCTGAGTCAGAGAGGAACTTTTCCACCTTGAAGAGGATAAAAACGTTCACTCGCAATACCATGGGACAGCCGCGACTCAACGCATTGGCCATGCTGTCCATCGAAAGCCAGCTGATTCAGGAGCTACATGACTTCATCCCCAGAGTCATCGAGAAGTTCGCCCAGAGGAAGAACCGCCGTGCCGCCTTTCTCTTCAAGTGAGCCCTCAGCTTTGGTGAGTGAAAGCATATTTTATCATCCTGCCTTTGTGGTGATGGTCCGTGCATTGGCCATATTGTGGTGCTGGATCGATTTATATAGATGGTGACGAGTGTCAGTGTGTCCATGCTTATCTATTAAGGTTGTTGTCATAATGTTGTTGTCATAGAATGGATCTGTATCCCTAAAAAGTTGCCTGTACGCTTCGTTGTGGCCTTCAGTGGTATTGAGCTCTTTGCTGTTCGCTTATGGCCCTGTAGACTCATTTGTTCTGAGCTTGGTTGTGTCGGCTTAAATATTGCATTCTTAATTTAGGCTTGTGGCAGTGGTAATGTAACTTGTGTAATTGCTCTGTCTTCTGCGGCATTCCGTCTGCGAAAATATACACTTGACCAATGAAATCTTTTGCTTTCTATGATGTCACATTTTCAAACGTTGTCCCAGGCTGAAATAAATATGTGTGGCTTTCGATCGCTAAAAGGCTTGGGTACGGGGATGATGGTTAGGCCGTGCGCCTTTACGCCCAGGTGAGGCAGAGGCACACTCTGATCCACGCGGACTAGGAAGGCTAATATAGATATATAGGCACAAATTAAATTATCGCCTGCCAAAGTGAGAGTATGGTGCGCTTCACAGACAACATATGCAAACTGTGATCTATTTTCTCCACAGCTGTAGCCAGAACAGCAACTGGTTTCACCTCAAACACACTGCAAGTCGTTGCTCAGGGTCGATTGGCTCCGCGTCATGTAAAATCCAGTAAATTGCAGAAAATCATGCAGTAAATTCACGAAGACTGAAAGCCTGTCATGTTTTTTTTTTATTTTTTTTTTTTATATCTTATAGTTCTTTATAGTTTTATCATTTAATTGCTCAGTTCTTTGTGCCATTTTGCCGCGACACTTTCAGTTATGAATTTGTTTTTCACTGCGTGAGAAAATGGACTTGTCGCGTGAGAGCGTGTGAAAAGTGTCAATTGTGTGAGTCTCACGGTCAATGCGTGAGAGTTGGCAGCCCTGCGCTTAGCTGTTGTTTCAGAACAATGGACAGCGCTGTTTGTTGACGTGTTAAAAAACACACATCAGTAGCAAGAGAGAGTACTGTAGTTTTCCTGGTATGTAGCCTATCTATTGAAGTAGCTGGTGCCCCACCAATTTTTTACATATAAAAACGCCACTGCATACACGGTCCAGCCATATACTAGGTTTTGACCTAGTCTTGTTAGTTAAGGAAAACTAATTTATTGCTTAAGTGCCTAGGTTAAAGGTGCAAGTGAAAAAAGAACTATGTACAAAAGAAAGTACGGCGGCCTGTTAAGAGTTCGAGTCGGACCCGAGCGCAGGACACAGACAAGAGGATGAGGGTAAAGAAGCGGTTTATTAAACAATGGATGAAATGTAGCGTGAGCGTGGAGCGAGGCAGGCCGGATGTCTGGGGAGGCCGGAGGCAGACGGTGGAACAGGCACAAAGTCAGGCTGGAGGGGGATGATTCTGGACACAGGAGATTCAGGTTAAATGCGAGAAACACACAGGGAGAAAATCAGCAGGTAAGCTAGAACGGCCTCGAGCTATCTACCACGGTAGTGTAGAAAACAATCTGGCGAAGAGCGGACGAGGGACCGGGGTAGATATACCGAGGCCGACGAGACGATCGACAGCAGGTGCGCTGACCGGAGATGAGCCGCTGAGCCGGGAGCCGGGAGGACAGGGAGACCACGCCCACACCGGGACACATACAAAACACGGAGAGAGACAGACAGAGGGAAACACTGGAAACACAAGGGAAGGGAGACACAAGGAAACACTAGGAACAACAAGGAGTACGACCACAGCCGTAACAGTTCCGCTGTTAAAGTTTTGCAGCAGCTTTGAAGTCAAACACATTCTTGACAAGGCTTTAGATACTCAGCTCATATCAGAGATGGGAGAAGAACAGCTGATATACAAATGCTTTTAGGTTAGTGTGTATTTCAAGGACAACAGTTTTGTGCTGAACCCAGACTGAGAACCAAAGTCTTAGTGGAATATTTAAGTTGAACTTCAAATTTTGCAATCAAGTTGCACATTAAGTTTTCACTTTCATTCTTGGTGAAGTGAAAAACTCTAATGGCAGTATCAGTTTGTCTGGCAGTATCTTCTAGGAGTGTAAGAAAATATTGATAAGCTTGTACTGATTCTGTTTTACAATACAAATTTGGACTTTTTATTCCTTTAGAGTTCTATAGTTAAATCCGTGCACTATATTGTAGAGTTTATAGAGTAGCAATTAGGAGAGTAACATTGACTTGTTTCAGTCTTGTCTATCAAAACAACAATATGATGTACTGTCAAATTTTGTAATTGATAAACAGAATCAGAATCAAGTAAACTAGACAAATGGGAAAATATTTCTGCAAACACAGCAAATATAAGGCTAGGACAAAAAAGCTTTTTTAGTTAAGGAAAACTCATTTATTGCCTTGGTTAAAGGTGCAAGTGAAAAAAGAACTATGTACAAAAGAAAGTACGGTGGCCATTTTAGGACATCCTCAGCTGCCTTTGTCATTCGTAGATCTACTTTGTCAAATTTAGGTGGACTTGTGTCGGGTTTAGCTCAAGTCTTTTGTCAGACTTAGATGGACTTGTATCAGGTTTAGATGTACTTTGTCAAACTTACATGGCGCTCGTCTGCAATAGAGGGCAGTCCCGGCGTTACGATCGAGCGCTTCCGATCTGTCATCACACGGTGTGCTACAACTGGACTGAGAGGAACCGGTTTCAAGTAAATAAGGCAGCAGAGAGCTGGAATATGCAAATATGAATCGGATTTATCGGAATCGCTGCACAGTTCATTAAAAATGCTTTTGCATTTACTTGAAACTGGTTCCTTTCAGTCCGGTTGTAGCACACCGTGTGATGAAGGACCGGAAGCGCTTGGTTGTAACGGGACTGCCTTCCATTGCAGACGAGCACCATCTACGTTTGACAAAGTACATCTAAACCTGATACAAGTCCATCTAAGTCTGACAAAACACAGCTAGACCTGACACAAGTCCACCTAAATCTGAGAAGACAGCTAAACCTGATACAAGTCCACCTAAATCTGACAAAATACAGCTAAACCTGACACAAGTCCACCTAAATCTGAGAAGACAGCTAAACCTGACACAAGTCCACCTAAATCTGACAAAACACAGCTAAACCTGATACAAGTCCACCTAAATCTGACAAAACACATCTAAACCTGACACAAGTCCACCTAAATCTGTCAAAACACATCTAAACCTGACACAAGTCCACCTAAGTCTGACAAAACACAGCTAAACCTGACACAAGTCCACCTAAATCTGACAAAACACATCTAAACCTGATACAAGTCCATCTAAGTCTGACAAAACACAGCTAAACCTGATACAAGTCCACCTAAATCTGACAAAACACAGCAAAACCTGACACAAGTCCACCTAAATCTGAGAAGACAGCTAAACCTGACACAAGTTCACCTAAATCTGAGAAGACAGCTAAACCTGACACAAATCCACCTAAATCTGAGAAAAGACAGCTAAACCTGACATGTCCACCTAAATCTGACAAAAGATAGCTAAACCTGACACAAGTCCACCTAAATCTGAGAAGACAGCTAAACCTGACAAGTCCACCTAAATCTGACAAAGTAGATCTACGAATGACAAAGGCGGCTGAGGATGTCCTAAAATGGCCACCGTACTCCGGAGCAAACGGTCGGTGGTGGGGCAAACAGCTCCTGACTCCTGTTCCTGCTACAGAGGTGCAGGGTCCCCCTCACCTGCACCACTAGAGGAAAAGAGGACAAAGAAGACGGGGCATTAACTCAATAGTCTCTCACTTCCAAGTTTGCTTGAAGACTCAAACAGGAACAGTTCATTGATTCCTCCTAAGCAGTGAGGGCAAAGTCTTACCTGAGGACATAGAACAGGAGGTAAGCGGTGTCCTCTCTGTCTCTCAGGACCGCGGCCTCGTCCGTCCTCGTCACCCGGGAGTCATCTAGGGTCAGCCGTTCCCCACCGGGTCCCTCTGTGACGTCACTGATGTAGTGGCCTGTGTGGGACACGGGAAACACAATGCAGATTAAGCTTTATTTGGTGGGTTTGTTTATATGTGTGTGTGTGTGTGTGTGTGTGTCTCAGATCCATATTGATGTCTGATGTGTGTGACATTAATCACCACAGTCGATGCTCTCCCCCAGGTGAGAGACGATGGCAGAGAGGCGGTAGCTGCTCTGGACACGGTGATCCTGCTGTAAAGAAACATGGTGATTGATGAGGCGTTCATTTCCTTTTTAATATGGCTCTTAAACTACTCTATCCATGAGTAACTATCCACTACATTTTCTCTCAACAGTTCATTGAAAAATGACTGTTTTCTCTCTCTCTCTTATACATGTATTTTCTTTCTCCATCTCTGCTGTCTGTCCCTATGTCTCTCTCACCACAGGAGCTCCCTGCTGAGATCTGTCTCTGTCTCCTGAGCTCTCCAGCTGATCGACTGATGCTGAGAGACACACCACAGAATCTTGTTTTACTTGGAAACTTACAAACTCTAGTTGGGTGTTTCTAGTTAGATTAGCACTGAACAGGTTTCAAATTGCACATTTTCTCTTACCTGTGCTTGGGAGGGGTTTTGCCTGGGCTGACACCTTCCTGCCTCCTGGGGAGCTTTGAATGAAAGAGCATCCATTTTGATCAATGTGATATTCAAGACAAATATACTGTGTATAGGAAACTGTTTTCAAACATGACATACGTGTACAGTAATAGGCAGGTGCTCATTCGTGCTAGACTATAGTTTCTTAAATCTATAAGTCATGTATAAGCCAGTTTGACAGACAGTCAAACTGGCTCATTCAAATGAGATTCAACCAGAGAAGTGAGAATAATCAAAATAACTCCATTACATTGTTTAGAGTTGTTTTGGATGGTATAACATGCATTTAATGTACATTAAATCATTTCATGGTGGTATTTCTGGTAGGTGAAATTACTCAGTAAATATATGTATATAATATGTTTGAGGTCATTATGCAGTTGTTCCAATATGGAGTGTAATGAGTGTAAGTTTACCTCAGTACATCCTGCTGCTCCTCCAACAGGGAGGCCAGAGACAGGACTGGAGGGATGCAGACAGCATCATTCACTCTCCTCAGCTGTTTCCCATCGTAGCAGAAACGCTTCATGTGAAGCACTAGCACTCTATTAAAAGAGAGAGGACCATTAACACATACTATAGAAAGACAGTGTAGTTTACAACATCATGGGCAGGTTCATGTATGGGACTTACCTGGGCAGAGTGAGGAAAGCTCTGGACGCTGTGGCCTGGTGGCCGAGGCACTGCCGGCAGGTACACTCCAGTTCTGATGCCTAAGGAACAAAACACAGAGTCACTAACATAGGTGTGTGTGTGTGTGTGTGTGTGTGTGTGTGTGTGTGTGTGTGTATGGAGAACTGAACTGATCCGCTGTATACTGACTTTGAAGTAGAGTGCCAGGCTGTCGGCCAGGCAGGAGGAGAGGTCCAGAGAGAGGTTGTTGAGCTCCTCCTCCTGGAAGACTTTGTTACCACAGCTTTAAAAACAAACATGGAGGAGAAAAATACTTGAACTCAGATCACCAGACAGTTCTGTGAACCTCAGTGATAAGTGATGTACTTTGTTGTTTCATGTTTGATTCTGTGATTGTTCAGATAAAACATCATGAATATAGTAAATGCAGTTTGCTGTTGAGTTACCTGGAGCAGGTGCGGACACTCTGCAGCTTGAACTCAAAGTTCAGAGTGGGACAGGTGTAGTCCGGTGTTGTGGACGTCCCCTGCTGTGTCTCGCCCTGCGTTTTCATGCCCATGAGGAAAAGCGTGAGGAACTCATGGGCGTCCTGTAAGAGATCAGGAAGCCATTCAAATATTTTTATCACACAAATACTGCAGTAAAAAAGAAATCATGAACGCTAGACTCATTTTTGTACCTGCTGAAAGTCACCCTCGTACTCCTCGTTGAACACGGCCAAGCTGCTCTTGACCGACCTCAGGAGGGCGCTCTTGCTGTGGAAGGAGCTGTGACCCTGCCTCGCCTTGTACAGCTCTCCAAAGTAGCTGGAGAACAGGAGATTGAGAGCATAAGTATTTATGATTTACTTTTAATATCAAGGTAACAGATCTCTTGCTCTACTGTACCTCTGCAGCTTCAGGCTGGTTTTCTTGGGGCTCCACAGCGCCTCCTGCCCCATGATGTCAGCACAGAAGCTTGGGATGCTGTACAGGGCCTGGAGAGTGGCGTTCAGGAAGCAGGTGTTCCCAATGTTTGGAAACCTGGTAGGAAAAACACATCGATAAAAATAGAATAACTTTCTAATGTGTTCTGTTGCCCAAGGTGCTTTTAATGAACCTTGAAACCATGAAAATTCATGGTTTGTAATGGCAGTGATATGACTGACTTATCTGAACCTCAGATATCCAAACTGTCCAGTCTACCAAATGGGCATAATGAACTAAATAGGCAGTGATGAGAAAATGAACTCTGCCAAGTCTTAGAGATGACCTCAGTCTAAAACTTTTTGCTTTTCCAATATGCTAATACTGTCAAGTGCAATTAGAATAATTACAATTTTCCTGCTTGGATTTCGCTTGCCTTGTACTAATTAAACAGGAATTGAATGAAGAGTCAAGGTAGATCAATTTATTTTTTACCCCAGCTTCTGCCTCTGGCCTCTCTGGGTCCTGCTGGACCTGAAGGAGGATTTGCTGCCCTCTGCCTGCACTGGCCTGAAAGATGGAGAGAGAGAGAGAGAGAGAGGGAGAGGGAGAGAGAGAGAGAGAGAGAGAAGGAGAAAGAGAGGGGCTGGGTAAGAGAGAGGCAGACTAGCAGGGATGTGATCTGAGCAACACAAAAAAGAATGGAGCCAAAGGCAGGAAAACAGGAATATTCAGTGGAAATGTATCTCTAAGCAACATATCTGATCTCTAAACTGTCCTAGGTTTCCACTGCTGTATGAGAAACCTGTTTCATGGAGAAAAACAGTAATACCTCTCCAGAGATCCAGAGCAAGGCAGCTCCAAGGAGACTTATGAGGAGAAAAACATGAACTAATGAGAGAGCAGTTTTGGAGTGGCACATGGACAATACATCTATATATATATCATACATACATACATATCATAACATATCTGTCATTAAATGTACCTGCTGTGGCAGCGATGCCAGGAGGCTCAGTCCGTGCTTCCTGGCCAAGCGCCTCAGGAACTGCTGGAATCCTACAAAACAGTTTACCTTCATTTAGGACAAAGCAGCTACACAGGCACACTGACCATGATACTGAGGCATACAGGATGTTTACACTTTCATCTCAAAATGTTAATATCACCCCACAACATTTCTCAGCATTGCAGGAATCACTTCCATTCACTTAAAACAAGCCACTTAAAGGGAAACCTTGACTTTTTGACTTGAAGGGTTATTTTTCTTCTTCAGCCAATGGACACAAAACAGGGAATCAACTAAACGCTTCAGTCAACTAAACAATGGCATGCTAGTATTGGCAGCATCATTCATGGAAAGTCATGGATACTGATGTGTCGACAGCTACCTCATCGGCTACCCATGGCAACCGATTCCATAATGAATGAATGAAAGCAATGCCAACAAGCAGTATTTAGTGGGAATTCAAACCATCACAGTGTCCCTTTAAGTTGGTTTGACCAGACAAATTGAATAATGGAAGAGAATGGAGCTCTCAGTGATGGTCGGATTCCTGCTGGACAGCCACAGTAAAAATATATCATTAGCCTTAATTAGCCTGTGTCATATTCTACCTGTGGATGGCGCTGTTCTCCATACTCAGAGTGGTGGAGGGAGGAGAGGAGGAGGGAGAAACAGAGGTGGAGGGGGGAGAGGAGGGAGAAACAGAGGTGGAGGGGGGAGAGGAGGAGGGAGAAACAGTGGGGGAGGAGAGAGGAGAAAGGCGGCGTCTCTTCCTCGGGGGAGAGGAGGAGGGAGAAAAAGTGGAGGAGGGGGAAGAGGAAGGAGAGGAGAGGGGAGAAAGGCGGCGTCTCTTCCTAGGGGGAGAGGAGGAGGGAGAAAAAGTGGAGGAGGGGGAAGAGGAAGGAGAGGAGAGGGGAGAAAGGCGGCGTCTCTTCCCCACGGTGGATGAGGCACGGCTAGGAGTCGGCCATGTGCCATCATCAACAGCCTGTTAGAAACAACAAGGTGAATTTCAACATACTATAAATTACCTGGGTAGAATTATATGTAAAGATGAACAGAGGTCATTTGAATTTTAATCCTATTTTTGTTCAATTGAATGGCTAATTGGCCCTTTTCACAAACATCTGCGCAAGTAACTGTGATGGAGGCTGACAAATGCTAACTGCCTAACGCTAATTTCTGTGCTGTTAGCATTTTGTGACCCTCAGTTTTTTGTAGTTGCGCAGTCGTCTGACAACAGAAACAGAAACATATGTCAGTGACAACACCTGTATTGTATTATACATTGTGTTGAAACACAAAATAAGTAATCATACACAGAGTTACAGGCGGCAGAAAGTTTGCTTTTTAACATTGCTGCCAATGGTGAGAACCAAGTTATACCTTGCGGAAGTATGGAAGCCATGTTTGTTAAAAGGGCCTCGTAGGCTAATGAGAGACTTATTTGTTTGGTCTGGTATCGTTGTCCAAAGCAGACGGAATATGTAGATCTGTTTATGTCTCATTGGCCTAATGAATATTATCAAGGATTTAAACAAAGTTCTTTCTAATGTTATTTGGAAGCTTTTAGCTCTCTTAAACGAACAGATCACCCATTTTTTTTTTATTTTGTTATTATCTAATGACCCTCCTGTCAGCTGAAACACTGAAGTTTGTATTTATAACACACGTCAAGCTAGCTAGCAGCTCCATAGCAACTTTTTCCAAAACAACTGGAGTGAATAGAGATAGTTTATTTAGTTCCAAAAAGGTAAAACATTACCATAAATGAATCTGAATCCAAACAGCATAATAGAAATGTTTTGAAGCCAAACCATTGCACTGTGGTCCAAAAGTCCAATATTCAGGCCTAGTTTACCTTCTCTCCCAGATTTTCCGCACTTCTTCTGCACCGCGCCAACCGTCACAACAGTAGCGAGCAGATGTTGCCTTCAAATACGGTCAGAAAATGTTTCATTACGGGAAGAGCGCGCTTGAACGACCCAATAAAATGGTAAATACCAATGGGAAAGTCAAATTTTACATGATAACCAAGAAGCCAAGATGTGACATTCTCACTTTTTGTTTAACTTCTGCTACCATGCATAACAACTATAGCTAATACACTATTAAAAAATCAATTACAAAACTGTTGTGAATGTTCTCCTCTTCATTCTGCTGTTGTAGCACAAAGTAGCTCTGTACCGTTTGGTTTCTAAAATAGTCACCAAAAAAGCTACTTTTGTTGCAGTGCCAATTTAGTTATTTCTGACTGAAAAAGTACTTGAATACACGACGAGTTGTATTTACGACTGGAACGTGCGAAAGTACGAGCAAACAAGGAGCACCTGAAGGCAGCACGACTCTTCCACCAGATCGAGAGTGAGAGTGGTAGCACACTTATAATGGGATCAACATCTAATAATTTACTGAGCCAAAGTTTAGACCATGGTTTCGACACTATATGTCTTCATCAGGGCATAATGTATGAATACAAATAAATGTGATACAGTTTCCCTGTTTCCCAGTTTTCCTGCAGGTACAGTAATTGGACGACTGAACAGAGGAAATTGATCCTGAAGCATTCAATTGTTATTCATTTTTAATGTAATTATTTAATTGGTAATAAAGTAACATTTGAAACACAAAGTATTTACAAATTTGGAGTATGAGTACTTCAGGACAAAATTAACAACAACAACAACAATAATAATAATAATAATAATAATAATAATAATAATAATAAAAATAATAATAATAATAATTTCTTCACAGTAAAGATATTTTTTTTGTTTAGGAATAGCCCCTGTTCAGTAATAATGTCCAATTTTATGTCCTGTTTTATCCCTGTTGTATTTTTTTTCTATTTGTTTTTGTTTCCTTTTTATCCAGTTTTACTGTGGGCTATTTATTTAATATGTTATTAGCTTTGTAAAGAACTTTGAAACGATTGTTTGGAAAAGCGCTGTCTAAATGAAGTTCTTATTTATTTATTATCTAACCAGATAATATCGCTAGTCGTGGCTCATGCTGCAGAAACCATTTTTTCCTCTAAATATTGAAACATAACGTGTGTGTGTGTGTGTGTGTGTGTGTGTGTGTGTGTGTGTGTGTGTGTGTGTGTGTGTGTGTTCGCTGAGGTCAAAAGCATTCTAAAGTCAGAACAGCGGCTCGAGCTAAAGCGCGTGCTTCATTCAAACAATAACAAGTCCAGTGTCCGCGCGCAGTCGAGAAGCTTAGAGCGAGGCTCCGTGAACTAACAACGTTAGCAACACTTTGACCCCACGGACCCATAAAAATCCACAATAATTCATAATTAATGAAACAAGTACTGTGTTTTACTCTGAACCGTCACATCTCAGTTGACACACGATTTTTTTCTGAGCTGCATTTCACATCCTTCACAAAGTTTCTTACTTGTAGCTCAAGTTACACCGTGAAAACGCACAAGAGAGACAATTTTTTTTCCACTACAAAGATGAAAATGAGTCAGTCTTACCGGTTTGGAGAGGTCGCTGCCCATGGTGCCAAGTCCCAACCAGGTCCGGCTTTTGCTGTGAAAATTTAACCAAAAGAAAAAGAAAAAAATAAAAACTCTCGACAAAAAACAACAAAAATTCACCCAAAAACGAAAACAAATCACGAATTAACGAAAAAAATTATAAATGAAAAAATAAATGAATTTAAAAGTGCCTAAATGAATGAAGAAATGAAAGCGATGCCAAAATGTCTCTTGAGTCGGGCGTGCAAAGTTGTATGATAGGGGGAAATAATGATTTTCTATAAAGACTGGTGATTTTTTGTTTATTATTTATTTTTATTTTTATTTAGGCTATGTTTTTATTTTTGTTGACCAAACCACTAGGCCTCCATCACTGCTTACCTCCATCTATATATTTGACATGCTGATGATGTGACAGCATTTTCTTGCTCACATTTTCTACACTTGGTCACAAATCATTCATTCATTGCATTTTTGAAAATGGCTCTTTGCAAAAACAAGTCATCTTTCATGCTCAAAATCATTTCTTTTGATGCTCAAATAATCATGATAGGGAAATACCTTGATCTTTGTTACTTTGTTCCTCTCTCCCTCCCTCTTCCTCTCTTACACACACTCAAAAAACACACACAGATCACTGAAGTGTCGGCTTCAGCAGACAGGAAGAGAAAAGAATGAAGAAGCAGTGTGTGTTCAGCCAGACCTCCATGGCTCAAATCATCTCACTCATGCAACATAGCAGCATCTGCTTTTATTTCAGGTGAATAAGCCGTTTTACATGACATAGTGCTTCACTGTGTTTTATATGTGGCACCTTTTGTCTTATCAAAGCTGTCAGGCAATTGTGAAAATACATATTTCCATACAAAATGACTGTTTGGAGCCACTCTTTTGAGTTTGCTTACACGTGTTTTTTTCCTTCTTTCCAGACGCTGATCCATTCCTCGCTACTGTTCAGCCAAAGATTCCTCTCCTCTTTCCTGTTGAAGACACACTCACACACACTCACACACACACACACACACACACACACACACACACACACACTGAGGAGGCAGAGCAAGAGGTTAAATGGTTCTATTATGAAGAAATTAGGGATGAGGGGGAAACACTAGACAGCCCTGGAAAGATACCAATATATTCATTGCTTAGAAGAAAGAGATAGACAGATGAACGTATTTAAATTAAGGGCAGAATTTCCATCCAATTTAAATGTCTAGGCCCTAAACTAAAAGTAAATAGTTCCATCAAAGGTAAAATAATCCCGTTGGTCCAACATCTTTGAACCACATAGCTCTGACATAAAATAAATCTATTGGGAAAATGTATTTTCCCAAAATATTTTATCCATGTTGGTTGTACCCATTTAGATTAAGGGCAGAATTTCCATCCATTTATATTGTGCTAATCTGTGTAATTGTTTTTTATTTGTATAAAAGTAGAAAGAAAACAATTGTAAATACATTTCAAACAGCCACTGAAGATATCTGTTGAGAAACTAACGCGTCTGTGTTTTGATTTTAGATTCTGATTTCCATGGATTATTTCACACATACACAGGTACTGTTTTCACTAAAAATCATTTTCACTGGTGACATTGTTGCTCAACTATTTTAACACCAAGAGCAGCAGACTAAACATGACTTGTCTTCAGAAAAGACACAACACTTCTGAACCTGTTGGATGCCTCTTAAGTGTTCCCTTTACTCATTAGCTTGCAGCTAGTGGATCCATTCATTTCAATGAGGAATGCTAACAACAGTAACAAGTCATTTTTATGGTAGCTGTTCCGTTTTTTACCATATACCACAAATGTTTGCATACATTCATGCATATACATTCAGGTAAAATATAAAAGACATACCCTTATATAACTTTCATCAGTTTGATACTGCTGACTGTGAATTTATCTCTAAAAAATATATAGCAGCCTACCCAACGTTACATCCCTGCCTTTAACTCCAAAATCAGTTGTACGTGGTAGAGTAGGAAACAGAATGGACCCGTTAGTCACATGAACATCATTATTATGGGTTTGTTCCCTACCAATCCTTACATTTAGACAAAGGAGTAGGCTCAGAAAAGGAAAACATGGGAATGGAGACATTTTTTGCAATCTGAGACTGTTTGACACAAGCAATGACAAATTTCCCTGCCGCAGTCTAAGGTCTGGGTTTAAAGCCACTTTGGCAGGTAGCCAGCCATTTGGAGGTCCAGTTCTATTCTAGAAATCTAGTCTAGAAAAGTGAAAGTGGCTGGTGAATTTCATCTGTCACTGTTTCCTGCCCTGGTTAGGATGAAGGTGGGAGGTGGGGGTCAAGGCTTGTACATGCCGTGGAAGGTGACAAGGATGATGGTGTTGACCTCTGCCCTTGCTAGCTCTTTCAGGTCCCCGGCATCCAGCACCAGCAGGACGCCCGGCCTCTCTGCCCCCGGCTTTACCACGATACTCAGCAGCACACCTAGGATACAGGAGGTTAGAGTGTGTGTGTGCTTTGTATTCCTTATGGAGTGAGGACCAATTTGAGTTTTAAACCTGCAGAGTGAGGACACTGTTGCAAAGTGGGGACATTTTGGCAGGTCCCCATTTCGTCAAGGGGCTGTTTTGGGGTTAGGACTCGGTTTTAGGGTTCAGGTTAGAATCAGGATTAGGTTAAGGTAAGAGCTAGGGTTAGGGGATAGGGAATGCATGTTGTCAATGGATGGTCCTCATGAGGATAGCAGTGTGTGTGTGTCATACCGTCGTCCTCCTCACGTTCAGCTTGACAATCTACAGCAAGTCAACAACAATAAACAGCTAACAAGAACAACATCAACAGAGTCATGACACATTTCTCACGATTCAAGATTCAATACTTTATTGCCATACAACCTTAGTTGTAAGGAATTTGTGTCTCAGCATGTCAGAGACGACAGCTGGGTTTCCATCCAAGTACTTTTAAGTGATTTTTAGTATTGCAAAATATATTTTTCTGCTCTCTTGAGGCAGAAAAAATATTGTCAATTTACAAAATTCTGCAATAAATAGCAATCAAAATGCATTTGTTGACTACATGATGTAGGAACATTTGTCTCCCAGAAATGTCGTACTCATTGTGTTCCATTTATAAGTCTCTATTGTGGTTGTATTCCATTAGTTGGCGCATTAGAATATTA